>NW_018251390.1:33250-54378 GCF_001263595.1 Phalaenopsis equestris | reverse complement strand
CACACACTAAAACCTTAAGATTTCCCTCTAAACTCAACCAAATCTCATGGGGTTTGATCCTATGGACTCATCTAAGTGAGACAAACACATCCATATGGTAATCATGCAATTAAATTAAGCATAATCAAATGGAGAATCAAAATAGGCTCGTGAGGAAGAGAATTTCAATACCTTTGCTCTGAGAAGGGAAGCTTCAATCAGAGGTGCTACATACGTTCATGGAGGTCCAACATGGCTAGAGATTAAGCCTCTTGCTGTGGTGAAAGGTTTAGGTATGAATTTGAACAAGCTCGATTTCAGGTGTTGGTCTAGAGCTATGTTACGGTCTCTGTGAAAGGGGGATTTGATGGGGCTTCTTCTTCTTTCACTGTGGTTGAGCTGTGGGTGAATTTAATTTGAGTTCGATGGCTGTGAAGGTGAGGTGAGTTTTGTCCTAATTTTTTACAGAAGTTTGAGCTCAAAATTGAGATTCCATAGTGGGAGTTAGTGGGGGATAGTGGTTGACTTGAGCTGAAGAGGTCTCAAAGAGTCTCTGGGAACAATTTGGAGGAGTCTCTCTGAGAAACTTTTAGCACTCCCTCCATGGTCATGGAGGTGAGATTTTTATAAAAATGGTTTAAGGCTTGCTGTCATGGCCAATGACGGGGTGAAGAGTGATGCTCAGGGAGGCCGGTGGAGAGCAGAGAGGCTCTAACATTTAATTTGGATGAGGTGACCTCTAGGTTTGAAATGGATTTGATTCCATGAATGGGGGCTCATGGTTTTAGTGTTTTCCAGCCACTAGGCCGGCTGTCCAGGTAAGGGGAGGTGGCCAGATGGCTCAGGGACCACAAAGAAATCTTTCACAGCAATTAAATGGGTTTGGGCCTTATTTTGGAAAAAAGATCTTAAGCTTAAGAAAATATGGAATGAAATCCCTTAATTTAGGGGACCTTTGGTCCATGGCTTAGCTTAGGTGGTTTTATGGAGTTTAGACTGGTCACTAGGGTCCAACTAATGGCTGTGGAGTTATTAAATTGATGGCTTTGGGGTGGTTAGGCTAACTTTAGTGCTTGGATCCAATGTGGGTTGAAATCACCAAAACTTGGGTTTGTGCTAGGCTATCCATGACCTTAAGCCCAATTTATTGATCAAAATTGTGTAGATGATTGTAATGAATATTTTTTTGTGATGGATTGAAATGATTTTGAGTTCAATTGGAGGGTCAATTTGGAGGATTTTTTAAATTTGGTTAATTTTGGCATGCTGGGCAAGACATGGGTCTAGATTGGGCTAAGCTTGGAATTTGGCTCAATTAAATTGTTCAAATGATTAAGGGAGATGTCATAAAGATTTTTAATGAAGGAATGGAAAGGAAATTTTTGGGCTAAGGCAATCAATTTGGTTGAATTTTGAGACATGGCCAATTTGGGGCAAATTTGGAGGTTTTTTTATTTCGGTTAAAATTAAATAAAATTTGAGGCTTACTATGGCCAATTGAAGATCAAATTTCATGTTTAGGAATGTTATGAAGAGTTTAAAACATGAATTATGGCAAATTGAGTGGACTATGAATTTAATTGTGTGAGATTAGGCCATGTGGCCAAAATTGGGGCTTTTGATATGGATCAAAATTAGGCTCAAAGCATGGGTAATTTTTGGAATTTTTGGAATTTTTGGAATTTTGGGTTAATGAGGGGTATTTTGGTAACTTCACAATTTTTGGGGATTTTGGGTAATTTGCGTATTTTCAAAAGGTTTGAAATGATTTTTTGAATAAATTTGGCTATTTTGGGTAAATTTGGAAATTTGGCCAAATTTAGGGTCTTAAGGGTATCTACGTAATTTGGGGGAGTTTAGGGGCAAAAGACTAAGTTGGGCATTTTGAGTTGGGCATTTTGGTAGAGTTGGTGGTAGAGTTGGGGTCCCAACCATCATAAATAAGCCATGGACCAATGAAAACCTCATTTTGGGTCCTCTATGTATTGGTCTTAGCTAAACCCTAGCCTATGGAGAGTGGGCTTAGGGGACCATCTACATGAGTATCCTAAAAGTATCAAGAGACCAAAGTCAAAAAATTTTGGTTTGTGCTTGTGAGTGGTTATGAGTGAGGTGATTGCTAGTGAGTGCCTTAGCTCTAAAACAACACCCAGGGCCAACCCTAAGGTACTGCAATCCTATAGGAACTCTTCTTGAGCTCCCCCATAGTGACCCCACCTACTAAGTGCTAGAGGTTAGGAACAATATCTAGAACTTCAAGTTGAGTAAAGAGGAGTTTAAAATTTGTAATGGTGAGGGTTCCTTTTCTAATTTTCTAGGAATAGTTAACAGGAAGTCTTATGGCTAGAGTCTAGGCTATTAAAGAGGAACATTATACCTTAACCAAAAATGAGGTCAATAAATGGACCCCCAATAGGTGTGATGTGCTGGGCAAGCACACCATGCGTATTGGCATTGACTGATGAGATCAAAAAAACCAATACTAACTCTTAAGTCAAGAGACATAGAAGGGGTGTGGGATTGTGTGTGCTAGTTACTTCCACTGGGGAATATAGTAGGTGAATATTTGATCAAAGTCAGGAAGAAGGGACTCTCGTTGGGGATTGGAGAGCGGATTTTAAGTTATGTGATTTCAGGAATTTATAGAAGATGCGAATCAGAAAGTAAGTGCTGACCCCGAAGTGGGATTTGAAATTCAGGTATTAATTTTAGAAAAGGGTCAAAATTTAAGGAATGATCATGAAAAGAGAGGAATAAGAAGTTAGGGACTGATCCCAGGATAACGATTGAAAGTTAAGGATCAATCACAAAAGAGAGTGTCGAAAGGTAGGGACCGACCTCAAAAGGGTGAATTAGAGATTAAGGACTGATTCTAAAATGAGAATTAAGAGTTTATTTAAGGGAAGGGATCAATCTAAAAAGAGAGTGTCGGAAGAGAGGGACCGACCTCAAAAGTAGTGAATCAAAAATTATGGACTGATTCAAAAATGAGAATTGAAAGGTAAGGATAAATCTCAAAAGAGAGCTTCAGAAGGTAAGGACTGACCACAAAAGGGTGAATAAGAAATAAGGGACTGATTCGAAAATGAGAATTGAAAGGTAAGGATCAATCTCAAAAGAGAGCGTCGGAAGGTAGGGACCGACCTCAAAAGTAGTTAATCAGAAATTAATGACTAATTCAAAAATGTGAATTTAAAGGTAAGGATCAATCTAAAAAGAGAGCGTCAGAAGGTAAGGACCGACCTCAAAAGGGTGAATCAGAAATTAAGGACTGATTCAAAAATGAGAATTGAAAGGTAAGGATCAATCTCAAAAGAGAGCGTCGGAAGGAAAGGACCGACCTCAAAAGGGTGAATCAGAAATCATGGACTAATTCGAAAATGAGAATTGAAAGGTAGTGATCAATCTCAAAAGAGAGCGTCGGAATGTAAGAACCGACCTCAAAAAGAGAGAATAAAAAATTAGGGACTGATTCAAAAATGGGAATTGAATGGTAAGGATCAATCTCAAAAGAAAGCGTAAGAAGGTAAGGACCGAACTTAAAAGGGTGAATCAAAAATTAAGAACTGATTCAAAAATGATAATTGAAAGGTACGGATCAATCTCAAAAGCAAGAGTCGGAAGGTAAGGATCGATCTCAAAAGGGTGAATCAGAAATCAGGGACTGATTCAAAAATGAGAATTGGAAGGTAGTGATCAATCTCAAAAGAGAGCGTCGGAAGGTAAGAACCGACCTCAAAAGTAGAGAATCAGAAATTAGGGATTGATTCAAAAATGAGAATTGAAAGGTAAGGATCAATCTCAAAAGAGTGCGTTGGAAGGTAAGGACCGACCTCAAAAGGGTGAATCAAAAATTAAGGATTGATTCAAAAATTAGAATTGAAAGGTAAGGATTAATCTCAAAAGAGAGCGTAAAAAATTAAGTACCGACCTCAAAAGTAGTGAATCAAAAATTAGGGACTGATTCAAAAATGAGAATTGGAAGGTAAGGTTTAATCTCAAAAGAAAGCGTCGGAAGGTAGAAGGTAGGGACCGACCTCAAAAGGGTGAATCAAAAATTAAGGACTGATTCAAAAATGAGAATTTAAAGTTAAAGATAAATCTCAAAAGAGAGCGTCGGATGGTAAGGGCCGACCTCAAAAGTAGTGAATCAGAAATTAGGGACTGATTCAAACATGAGAATTCTACAGAGTTCATAGTGTTTAATTCAAAGACATGTGTCGTATGTAAAGGTTGACATTGTTTAAGAGGATTTGTGGAAATTTGTGAGTTTTTTGCGCAAAATGTGAAATTTCATGGGGATGTGAAGAGAATTAGTGTATACAAAGATAGTTGTGCTGCACGAGCAAAGAGTAAGAGACCTCAAAATTGAGAGAATCCACCCAACAGATTTATTTTCTTTTTTTGTTGTTTTTATCACATTTAATTTTTTTCAAAATATGCTTTCAAAATTTGATTTTAGTGGTTATTTTTTTTTTTTCAAAAGAGAATTTTTTTATTGTTTGTTTATTTCTGTTATTTTTTTATTGGTTATTTTTGTTTAAATTTTATTATTGTTTAATTTCTTTTTTTTGTTCTTTGTTCATTGTAATTTTGAACCAACGTGTGGTTCGTGACTTCCATCCATCGCATAAAAGGTAATTGACAAAAACACACATTTCTGAACAAAACTTCATTAATCTGTTCCAACAAAATGTTACTGATCAAGTGTAGGCCAATGCCTCAAAAAGTACAATATGCGAGATGCATCAAAGTACATCCAAAATATCTCTTGTCAAGTAAATATTATAGGCTGAGCATCTCTGGTACATATCACATTGTTGTAGCGTAGTAAAGTAGAAAAAAATCTTCTGACTGTCTGTTCCTGCTGTGACGAGCTCCTGATCGAGCTAACCTTCTAAGCCACGCCTCAGGACAAGAGTTCCCTTCGCATGCGTTTAGAGGTGCAACCCTTTCATAATTCGTAAGGAAGTAGTTCCTCCAGTTCTAGATCTGGCTGAAATACGTGCAGCATTTTGCTGTCTTCCAGCTGTTGGAAGGTCACAGACACGCTGCGGTGTCACATTCCTGGATTACAATGCTTGACAACGTCTACACCGTTGCCTTTAAGAACAATCACTGAGCCAGATGGGAGGGGAATCTCCACAGAGCCTCTGAACTCACTAGGGCTGACGATGTCAATTTCTTTCCCAAATAAGATGTTACTTTTACTCATGAATAAGACTATATGAAAAGGTCTCACAAAGTCATGGTGATTGATGTGTGGAGGTATGCAATCACCCTCGTCGTACATGTTGATAATACAACTATTTGGAATGCAGGTAGTGGGTAGAAAACTCCATCTGACCATTTTTTTTATCATCCACTTTTAGCGGTAGGGGTTCAACTTGATCATGTCTGAGGATCCCAGGCGGATTACCATGTCTGTCATTTGTGAAGTTGTAGCAGTAGCCATACTGGATAGTAATCCTCCCTTTTCCTTGCATCCATTTCCTCGGCTCAAAATAGGTCCTTTCCATAAGTAAACCTGCTTGACCTCTGTCCCTTAGGTAAAAAATGCACTCAAAAATACTTTGTTCGTCAGTCTCTGAGAAGACTCTAGTATATAGTTCTAATCCCTCCATGTTAATGAATTTTCCCTATACTTCTTCGTAGAATTCAAAGTCTCTTTTCTTTACTTTGCTTATTTTATAATATTCCACTATATTAGGAGTTGGTAGTTGTCAAGGACGCATTTATGATCCAATGTGGTGATGTCTCTGGCTCTAACGGAATGTATGATTCTACGTTTGACTGGATGTTTGGTTTTGTACCCCTCAGAACTTACGGTTCTGCATCCATTGGGAAATATGGCTCTGCCTCTATCAGGTAATCAACAGTCTGAGATCCATCATCAATAGATATATATTCCTCTAATGTGTTGTAGTGTTGTAGATGTATGACATTGCACTCCGGGCACTCCACAAATGCCCATTTAGCTGACGCTCGTGGAGGTATTTCGGCATTGCATGTAGGGGAACCCGTACATAGAACATCTGAAGCTGGTAGTATCTTTGGCTTTGTAACAAAATCGGACTCCTCATCCATAGCAGGCTAGCTGGAGCAGGTCTCTTTCATGCTCAGATCATAAATGTGTCCCTCAGGAATATGAGTGAGCAAGTTGTTTGCCTCTTTCTGGCATCTCTTGTCTTCTCATAAGAAAGCTCTCTATTTTCATCGGCTGGCATTTCTTTGTTGTGTTCTTCATAGTGGAGAAAACGGTATCCTTTCATTATCAGCAGCAACTAGGCCCCCGTCGGCGTAGCTATCATGGATGGTAAACGACTTGGCCCCTCCATCGGGTCCTGTTGTACCTTCTGTTCTTTCCTTTCAGTGATGCACTCTCTTTGGTGGCCACCCTTAGTAGTGAGGGCAGCCATTCCTTTTCCCATTAACTGACGAAATTCATTAAAGGCCCCTCGTAATCCATGCCGACTTGGTTAAATTCCATGTCAAAATCTATAGTACCGCCCTGCGACGCCATTTCTTAATTTAGTACTCTGTGTTGAGTGCAAGGTTCCAACCATCTTTAAAGGCAAAGATCAGCCTCTGGTCTGAAATTTCTCTGTAGATGACAGGAAAAATGTCAGTGAGCTGAAACTTAGCGTGAACAAGAACAAAACAAATTATTTATTCAAGGAATTTTTTGTTTATTTTGGTGAAGAGATCCTTTATTTATGTGTAAATTTTGTTTAAATTAGTAGCATATTAAGTCTTAAAAGAGAAAATTGAGGAGTGTAATTTTAAAAAAAAAAACTCATTTTTTATTATGTTGAGGTTAATTTCATTACAAAATTTTATTACCCGGACATAGAAGTTTGGCCAGATACATAACGCCCAGTATCAAGTTGCATAGTATGTCTTCAGGTTTCATCCGTTGATTGGTAGCGTGTGTCTTTCGCCCCGATAGTCTACTAACTGGTAGGCACCTCCTGCGTAGACCTTTTCAATGATAAATGGTCCCTCCCAAGTTTTCTCGAAATTTTCACCTATCTTGTGGCGTACAAGAATAGGTCTTTTGAGCACAAGGACAAGGTCACTAACTTTGAATATCCTTGGTCGAACCAATTTATCATGAGCTTGTACCATCTTTTCCTAGTAAAGTTCCAAATGTTGTTGTGCTTCAAGCCGTTTTCCTTCCAGACTCTCTAGTTCCTTGAGCCTGAGCTTTGCACATTCTTCTATTGTAAGTTGGTTGGCAACAACGACTCTGAGAAATGGCATCTGAATTTCTAAAGGTAGCATGGCCTCAGACTCGTACACGAGCATGTAGGGTGTACACTAAGTGGGAGTCCTGAACATTGTCTGATAGGCCCATAAAGCTTCTAACAATTTGATGTGCCAATATCTTTTGTTTTCGTCTGGTGTTTTCTTTAAAATTTATACCAATATTTTGTTAAAGGCCTCAGCCATGCCATTTGCTTTGAGATAGTAAATTGTACAGTATCTCCAATCTATCCCGTGTCGTTTGACGAAATTGATGATTTTTGTGCTTTTAAAAGCTGTCCCATTATAGAAAAATTATTCTTCGCGGTACTCCGAAACGATAGATGATTTGGCTCTTAAAGAATTGAAGGATGTGCTGTGTTGTAACCTCTCGTAACGGCACTGCCTCTACCCAATTGGAAAAATAGTCTATCACGGTAAGTATTAACATATGTATTAAATCTGTGTCCTTTAGAAGATGGAGGGTCTATCGGACATATTATGTCCGTGCCCCAACACTCGAATGACCATGAAGCAACGATGGGGTGTAGCACATTTGGAGGTTGGTGCAACACCACCCCATGCACTTGACACTGGTAACATTTTCTAGTTGTATCCATGCAGTCGGACATCATTGTTGGCCAATAAAATCTGAGTCTCTTGATCTTCATTTTTCATTTTTGGTCCCGACTGGTGAGCGCCACACAATCCGGCATGTACTTCTTTGACGATATTTCTGGCTTCAGCTTTGCTTAGGCATTGTAGCCACATCTGGTAGAATGATTTTCTTTAGAGGACATCACAAACCAATGTGTATGACATAAGCCTCTTTGTAATGTGATGTGCATCAGACTTGTTTTCCGGCAGCTTTCCAGTATGCAAATATTATATAAATGGCTTGTGGTATGAGAACCTCAGCATACCCTTATCTGGCGTAATAAAGATCAAACCAATACCTGCTTTTCCTGGTATGATTGTGCCTGATTCTTTATCTTTTCTGGCTGATGAAGCACCGCTTTATCTTTTCTGGCTGATAAGTACATCTCTCAGCACATCTCTCAGCATTGCACACTGGAGAATTCCATTTGTAACACTTGCTCATCTGGTAGTTCGTCGTCAAGAGGGGACCCAACTAACAGTGGGTGTGCAACAAGAAAGTCTGCTAGAATCTGTCCCTTGGTAGCATGTAGGGGAATAAAAGTTATATCAAATTGTAATAAGATCATCGACCATCTTGCTAGACATCCGGAGAGTGTTGGTCGGGTCATCAAATATTGTAATGGGTTAACTTTTGAAATTAGAGTAACGAAATTAGGGTAATCTTATGAGAGAGCATGTAATGTCTAAGCTTTTGGGTGGCAAAAATTAATGTCAGGCAAGGCTTCTCAATAGCTGGATACCTTACTTCCGTTTGTATCAGACGACGAATCAAGTAGTAGAGTGCATTTTATTTACCCTTGTCATTAACTTGGGCTAAGAGGGCTCGAAAAGAGTCATCTACGGCCACAGTATAAAGTATCAAAGGTTTCCCTGGAATTGGGGCTGCCAAAATAGGAGGTGTCATTAAATATTGTTTAACGTCCTCTAAGGCTCGTTGGAATTTCTCTTCCCAAATGAATTTGGCATCTTTTTTAATTAATGTCGAGAAGTGCTGACACCTCCCTAAGAGATTAGAAATAAAGCATCTCAGATATGTCAACTTCCCCTAGAAGGAACGTAGTTGTTTTTAGGTTTTAGGAGGAGGCATTTCCAAGATAGCTTTAATGTTGTCTGGGTCGATCTCGATTCCTCGATGACAGACAACAAATACTAGAAACTTCCCAGAGGTAAAACCAAAGGCACACTTTAAGGGATTCGTTTTAAGGTCATATCATCGTAATCGTTTGAACATGATCCTCAAATCGTACAAATAGTCTATTTTTCATTGTCTTTTGATGACCAAATCATCCACGTAGCATTCTACTTGATTGTGAATAAGGTCGTCAAAAATTTTCATCATTGCACGTTGATATGTTGCTCCGACATTCTTTAACCCAAATGGCATCACTGGTGTCCTGAAGGCTGTAATTACTGCATCCTCGGAAGCTATCTTGATTTGATTGTATCTCGATGATCCTTACATGAAGGAGAATATTTCATGTGTAGAAGTGATATCCACCATCATTTCTGGTATTGGTAGTGGAAACGTCTTTCAAACATACTTTGTTTAGATCTCTGAAGTCGACGCAAACACGAATTTGTCCATTTTTCTTCTTGACAGGCACTATATTTGCTAACCATGTGGGGTTTTGCTATTCTTTTACAAAGTTAATGTCTATTAATTTCTTTACCTCAGTAATGACTTGTTTCTCTATTTCGAGGCGCATTCTTCTTGAAGCTTGTTTTACTAGGGTTGTATTTTTATCTACTCCGAGTTTACGAACTGTGACCTCTACTGATAGTCCTAGTATTTCATCATAGCTCCATGTGAAGCAATATTTGACTTTAGTTAACAATTTTTTCAACTATAGGGATTCTTCGTCGTTAAGTAGAGAACTTATAAATGTTGGTCGGGGTTGTTCTTCAGTCCCGAGGTTAATTTCTTTCAACTCATCAACCGTTGATTTAATTTCCTCCTCAAATTCTAATGGAGAATCTTCTATCAGTTGATTAGTAGTGTCATCCTCTATATCGAGGCAATCTTCTCCTAATTCACCAGTAACAACCATACAAAATTCTGAATCATCGACTGGTCCAACTGTACCAAATCCGGACCCCATTTGGAATTTGGTGTTTGACTTTTAACACTCCATTATTTTTCAAAAAGTTGTAATTTATCTTGTGGCATTTGTTTTAGCAAATGTCCTTGTTGAATTAACTATTGTACGTAAGGGAAAAAGTAGCCAAAAGGCAATTCTATTAATTCATTAGGATCCTCATCCAAACTTAAATGATTTTTAATATTAGTAGAGGTAGAAGCACAGTAAAATTTGATCAGCTTTGAACCAGCACTAAGGACTTCCTTGACCTCTAAACTCTTGACCTTTTGAGGGAGAATAAGAGTAAGGGTCATAGTGTTCACATAGTGGTTTATCCGATCATACATAGTCTCATATTCGCTTTTCTCCGCATCATCTAAGGATATCTCGTATTGAGGGTTTCTCTGTTTTGTCATCATTACTTTGTCTTTGAAACTATCTTCATCACCGGTATTGATGGTTGACCTAGTCCATTCGACGATTACGTTAGTTCATGCTCGTCCACGTCCCCAGCCTCAACCTCGGGTGTGTGAAAAAGAACTTCCCCCAACTTATTGTAAGAGAGTAGTGGAAGCTCGCTGAAGCGGAGTTGATTGGGCCTGCCATTGTACTTCTTCTAGATCTCTACTTTTGTTTGTTGCAATTTTGTGAGAGAAGACAGTTTTCTTTGGAGGCGCATAGTAGGCGGCATCTTCATGAATGTCAACTTAATGAACTGAAAACGGTTGTAGATCTCCTTTCATGCAATGTCCTTGTCCTTTTTTGTAGTACTTGATGCACTAGTGAGAGACGATGGAACCATATTGTGTTCATGAATCCACGGTCAACCAAGTAGAGCACTGAAAGAGGTTTCAACGTCGATGATATGAAATTTAGCGGTTGTTTCTAGTTCTCCAACATTCATAAACAATGCAATCGATCCAAGGGCTCTCTCTCCCTTTTGGTTGAATCCTCCTAGCATCATTTAATCAGCCGTAAGCACTTGATCTTCAATGTCCAAATAGGCCAATGTTTGTAGACTCATCAAGTTGAGTGATGCTCCAGGATCTACTAAAACTCTGGACAACAAAAATTTGCCGATGTTAACAGAGATGTAGAGTGGTCGGCTGTGGTCGGCAGTACCGAGCAGCAAATCTTCATCGATGAAGGTCGCCTCAGACTATTCTTTCAACGAGCAAACTTCATCTGATGATGTGCTGGCCAACTGGGCTAAGCAAATCTCTAGGTCGAGCAAAGCTGTAACCAGAGACTCCCTCATCTCCTTTGATAGGATTAGAGCATCATAGATGCTTAATCGGGTCAGCAACTTCCTAAGATGAGCTAGCACGTTGTAACAACTTTGTATGGTCCTCTGATTTTCTCTTGGTTATTTGTTTCTTCTATAGGTGGAGGTGGAGGTAGTTTTTCTCGAGTTACTATTTGTTTTCCTTTATCCACTGGAGTTGTTCTTGGGGTAACACTTTCCCGCTCCTCAAGTTTATTTCTGTAATTTCTTCTTTCTTGAGGTACCTTTGTTGAATTTTCTGGTGTTTCTTCTTTGTTGGAAAGATCTAAGTTGATGGCAAGCGGTGTACCGTGGTGCTCCAGGATTGGCTCCTCACTTCTGATGTTGTCGTAACTATTATCATTGATGTCTTCTTCAATATTGTTAACGAGTTCGTCAAACTCAAGTATGATTTGAGGATCATTTTTGGGAATAAAGATTGAAGTTAGATTGGTCATAATCAATTACGTCATCACGAGAAATAGTTAAAATATATCCGAAATCATGATCATTATATTCATAAGACCCCGGAGGGGTAAAAATATAATCATTCAAAGTCAAGGGTTCAAGGATTTTCTTCCCCAAATCTGAGACAACCAATCTAGCAGAGGCAGCCCCTATCCTACTCTCTGTGATATCAATCTTCATGATGATATTCTTCTTTCTTTTTATCTTTTACAATGATGGCTCTTGTGGTGAAATCTTCATCTCGGGCTTGACAGGCTGAAGACTCTGAACGGAAGTTTGTTTTGAATCGTCCTGGATTTGGCTCAATATTTTCTTAGATGATTTGCTCCAAACCGCACTCCATCCATCTTTTCCAGTGCATCTAGAAGATTGTCTCGATGAATTTTAGATTTAATTTAGGACCCTCTTGAGTTTGTCCCAAGTCGTACTCCATTCCTTTTCTCTAGTATACGGATCAATCGGAGAAATCAGATCAGCTGTAATCATATTTATGGAACCTTTTTTAGGTTCTTTTAAATATTCTTTCGGTATTGTTATAATCATTTATTTAAGGTTCTTGTCGAGCCAATCCTTAAAGATGAAGCATTCTTTTATAGTGAGTCACAACAATCGGTGATACGGGCAATAATTTGGTTCATCCTTTTTTTTGACCTCTTCTTGCTTCTTTGGTTCTGGTAATCTGAACTCAGGCTTTTTTACCAGACTTTTAGACATTTTGGATACGACTTCATCTTTGAAAGAATACACCATTTTTTGTCCTTCTGCCAAAGATATTCTCTTATTCTGAGATGACCCTCCTTGGGGCGGTCGCTGGTTGGACTGGCTCTTCTACTTCTGAGCCTACTGTGATGAAGACTGAAGAGGATTTTCTGCATATATCTTCATTGGCTGGTTTCCTTTGCCGACCATTGTTACTGTTCCTAATTTCTTTTCAAACACTCTGGTTGCTTTGGACTTCTCACGTGAATCCATATTTTCTGCATATATCTTCATTGGCTGTTTTCCTTTGCCGACCATTGTTACTGTTCCTAATTTCTTTTCAAACACTCTGGTTGCTTTGGACTTCTCACGTGAATCCATATGTTTCATTTCTTCTTGAAGACTGTTGGCTTTACTGAGTAGCTTCCCGAAGGATTTGATGGTGAGTCCCTTGAGCATGAAAGCTACCGGCCTGTGAATGCTTTTGAGTAAGATCTCAATCACATGAAGTTTCTGTAAGTGAGGTTCACATTTCATGCTAAGGTTTCTCCACCTCAAAATCTAGTCTACCAAAGTCTCATTGGGCTTTTACTTTTCCATCATGAGCTCTCTTATAGGGACATAGTGTTGCGCTCCAGCAAATCTTTTTACAAATATTTGTTCTAATTTGGCAAAAGTTTTCACTGATCCATTGGGTAAAGCTTTACTATTCCTTGTGTTGCCACAACTGGCTCGGAAGTGTGCAATGTGTTGTCTGAGATTTCCAGTCCCATCAAATATATTGAAGTTCGGGGCCACTAAACCCTTAGGGAAGGGCACGGCATCGAATTCTTCCAGGTAAGGTCTACCTTTTAGAATTAATGCAACACCCTTGGATTGGGTTAAGGCCTCCCGAACTTGTTCGACCATTTGCTTAAATTCTTTCTCTAGCATGGAGCCCAATGGAGAATCCTTCTTTTGTTGCTCATCTCTTTTTGCCGAGGCAACTTCTCTAATTTCATGCGTAATGCGTATTATCTTCAGTTGGTTGACATCTAGAGATGCTAGTTGCAGTGCTTGTGATTGCCCTTGAATGATGGCCATGACGGTCATGGCTGCAGCCATCTCTTTTATCCTTTTCTCCAATTGATTGAATTGCTCATCCCTTAGGAGAATAACCCTATGAAGCTCATCTACGACGTTCTCTTTGACGAGAGGATGAGCCTCACTCATAGATGTAGTGGCTCTGGTTTAAATGACATAAACATCCATGAAATCCTCTTCGAAGTAATTATTATAGTCAAAATATTCATCATTGTTGTCAATGGAAACTCCATGTTCCCGAGCCAAATCGAAAAACTCGACCCTAAGCTTTTCAACTTTTTCCTTGATCAATGATTCTTTGATTGTTCTAAGATCTGGAGGAGCTTGCTGGACCTCCTCCTCTTATTCTTCCATTTTACTGACAATCCCTGCGACGATGTCAGATACTTTGGACCCTGACTTCATTCTATGATCTTGCCCTTCGGGTTTACTGGACTGTATTGGTACAAGAACCTTGGGTATCCATACCTTTTCTTTGATGATGATGTCTCAGGATAGAGTTCCATAACAGAAACATCGGAATGTCGAGGAAGAGTATGCTCCCCATGGTGCACACCAGCTATAGTATCAGGTAATCTATTTGTTTTTTATTTTGTAATTTTACGGATCTCTTTGTGTTGCAAGCTCGGTAAAATTCTTGGACTCAGGCTTGACCTAATCGGTTAACGAACTGCGGTCTTGGCGATGGCAGACTCGGTGGTGACTATGGTGGTATCAGCTCTGCTCCCCAAGCAAAACCAGACATGAATACGAGTAGGTAAGGCCTCAGTTAACTTCTGAGATTGTTTGGCGGATCTGACATCCTTTAAAATATCTTTCTTCATGCGAGGGGATATTGTATGTCCCACTCATTTAAGTAGTTCACTGACTAAACAACCTTATTTGGCAGCTAGCCTCTAAAAAACTGAACTAACTCGGGTGATAGCAGTATGTTTCTTTCTCATCACACCCTGTCCATGAAGCGATGGTAATGCAACGGCAATCTTCCGGATACTTTCGTCCCCATTGGTATCCATCAAAATATGGAATCTACTTCCCCACAAAAGTGGATATACTTCTGGTAATTCTAACTCTTCTTGGTGAGGCTTTTCCTTGACATGTATTTCCTCAAGAGTTTGGGCTTTAGTAGCCCTCCAAATTTTGTTGTTACAATTTTTCTATTGGGTTGGAGTTTGTGGTGTAATCTTTGAACCAAATCTGATTTTGAACATTGATGGCGGGATAGCTAATCCCTCTGTCGGATCTTCATTGATCATTACTTCTTTCCCCTTAGCAGCAATGGAGTCAGCAGGCTTGATAGTTGCCACAGTGGGAGTAGTCTTGGCTTTCTTGTAAGCAGGAAAGTCCTGAAGACTGTTCAGGTTGGACTTAGCAGATGGCTTCTGAACTTCTGGAGCGATGTCTTTCATCACAACGAATAGATCCTTCCTGTAGATAACCTCGAGGTCTTCAAATCCGGCTCCGAACTTAATGGTGGCAGCAACATTGTGGGCTTCATGGCTTGTCGTCAAATTGCAGGAAAAAGTCAGTGTTGGGTAGGCCATTGCGACAACTTTAAAATAGAAAGTTCTGGGGTTAGCAATATGGCCAAAACCTTGTAATCTTTAGTACAAGCACTGAAAATTTACTGAGGTTGGTCTGTAGATCGGGTAAATTTTAGTTTGTGGGGATTTTAAAATTTTTAGTAAAAACGTAATTTGAAAGTAGAAAAATTTAATTAATATAAGAAAATTTTAAAGCACATGCAGCACAACACAATTTGATTTAATTTGTAAAATAGCAAATCAGATTTGGAAGGGAGATGTGAAGAGTTTAGGACCCAATACAGGACCTATTTAGCAGCACACAATGCCCAGGTGGAACTAGTCCACCAACACACCTATTAGGGTCCGACCCCACATGAAGATTTAAAGAGTCCTTAATGGCCTTCTGAACCCCTCTGTTCAAAGGTGATTGAACAGGCAGTCCTGAAGTCCAAGAGTTGGTCGTACTTTCCCAAGACAGAAATGGGTAAAGTATGTCAACGGAAGAAGGGTAATTTGGTCCAAGAGGGACACAGACACATTACTGATATATATAAAGATAGTAATTTCCTAATTTAAATGGAAAGAGAAACTTTCCCCAGCATAATCGCCAGAAGCTGTGGGCACTATTTTAATTTGGGGAGTTGCCCGTAAGATATTGTCTGTCACCGGAATCGAAATCCCGTCATCCGCTTTGGAAGGACATTTTAATTTACATATAGATTTATATAGTTTTAAAAAATATGAAATCAAACTGACGCCATGTTTTTCATAGTTTAAATGAAAGAGCACTATACCTCAAACTCCGTATTTATCCCGAAGGATAAACACAAGACTTGAGAATGAGGCTCGATCAAATAAATTAAGAAATATATGACGTCCATTTGGTCTGTGAAACCGTTTTATTTGTCAATAATTTCTCCTATTTAATATCAAGAATTAATTAGGATTTATATTAAGTTGGGTTCAAAAAAGTTTCCTATAAGGGCAAGGCCCTATACTTAATTACATCTTAAATGACCAAAGCCACCTAAGAAAACTCACGATAAAAATCAGGAAATATTATCTTCAAGGATTTCAAAAGGACAAGACTATTCAATAAGATCAGACAAACAGGTGTGAAATAAGATTCACTCAATTTAGAGCATTTTATTTTTGGAATCCAAAGGAGGAAGAACTAGGGGATGTCATGGATCTGGAGGAGAACCTCAGTAACTTCCCAAGCTATCCTTATATTTGGCTTCAATTTTGAGGAGAAATATTTAGGTGTTTAATCCTGCCAATTTTATTTATTTAGGGCTTACATTTGTGTGAAACGAGAAACGATCTCATAAATAGCCTGAAAGATGTAAAGATTTAGGTCGTGACACACGACAACCTCAGAATCCTAAAATGAGTTAGGGCTTATATTGTACAACAAAGCTGTCTAAAAGCCTAAAGATGAGGTGAGGATTTATATTGCATAAGCAAACAACCTAAAAATCTTATGGCTTGTTGTTTAATTCTAAGGATGGAAATTGGTTTAGCTGGGGAAGACAGGTTTTGCTATTGAAGATGGTCGTGCTGCCCACCATGCTAGCTCTAAGCTCCTTGTCATGACGAGTTTTAAGTTTTCTAGGGCGTCAAGTTATGATGTCAAATCAGACGACCCTATGGTTGTAGTCCTTTAAATTTTTTAGGGGATGTTAAAGTTGATTAGAGTGGCACTGGTTAGGATCCTATGGTTCCCTCATTCCGACACCACTATTTTCTATTGGATTCACTTAGTCCGAATGAATTTACTAAACTCAACTTAATGAGTTCCATAATTTCATTTAGACAGTGGAAAGCCTCGTTAGCAACCCTAGGTTACCTCCTCCGAGGAATTCCCGATCATCTGATAGTGATGTCTTAATTTAGTTGTATTCATTGTTTTGTGTGATGTTTCTGATTAAATTTTTAGTTTTATATTTTGAATGTTGTGGAGGTGATTTTTATTTTAACTTTAGTTTTGGTTTTGATTTTGTGGCTATCCTGATAGTTTTAATTTCATGCTAGGCTAGGTGACAGCGTTGTTTAGCATGCAAGTTTGTGTTTTGTTCATACATGCAGGTAAGTAAGCACACTTTAACAAAAGACAATGTTGTAAACTATAAAAGTGTACCTGGTGAGTCTTCTCGTTCCACCACCTGAAACTCTAAATGTTTGTCAGGGCATTTTATATGAAGCAGGAAAGTAAGGTTTTGGTGACCTACCTAACCATAAGTCATATCTTGGTCGGTCCCTATTAATTTGATTAATAATGATTTTTGTTAAGCAAAACATATTAAGTTTAATAGACTTCCGAGGTATCCAATAGGTCTCGGGGAAGAAGTAGGTTCATGCCTCTCTCTCACCACCTGGTGAAAAGACTTGAGCTTATTTTAAACTTATTATGTTGCTTAATAATTCATCCTATAAAATATTTTAATGCTCAATGAACAATGATGTTTCAATTACCCCTAAGAGTAGGGTAATTATCATTTGTGATTTAATTTGTAAATTATGTGGGTGAAGACCTTTAGAAGGGGCAAGTCAATGTTATCAAGGCACTCAACCAACTTTTTAATTTGGGCTTATTGTGTTTTAAAGAAGTTTATTTTTAATTATGTTCACTTTTCTAATCCCCTTGTAATCATATTTGATTTAACCTAGGTCACTACTAAGCCCTTAAGGTTTTGGTGGATGCCTTAGAAATTTATTTGAACATCAAATAAAGGTATTAAATTAGGGAGTTATCAACACCCAAAATCAATTTCAAAAAAATTAGGGTATTGTTGATAACTCCCCTATGTCTAGGATCATTTAATTGACTAGACTTCCAAATTTTAATAAATTAAGGAAATCACAAATTTATCCTTTATTTAACATAATTTTAATTGGAAAAAGTGAGATTGGTTCTACCAATTAATCCCCTTATATTTCAATCATCCCAATATGTTAATTGGGATCAAAGCTTACACATTTCCCTTTCTGGAATTAAGCCTAAATGTAAATTAAGGCTAAATTTCCAAAATTACATTTTTTTCCCCTAAGGCTCTATTATTTCATAATTTATCAAATTTAATCCAAATGACTTTGGAATTTTCATCCCATTTTAGTCATGGGTCAATTAAGACATCAGAGGAGAAAATGTGATTTTTCAAATTTTAATTTAATTTACATATTTATTTTAATGCAAAAATAGGATTTTTCAAAGAAAATTCCATAACTTGAACAAGGAAATGGGTAATCCCTTGAAAGTTTTATTGGAGGTATACTTAGGCCAGAGAAGCCTTAGGACCAAATTTCATGATTTATTGGATTATATTTGAATATTAAGAATTATTTTAAATTTTGGACTATTTATTATTTATAAAATATTTTAATTGTGGAAAATTAATTTTTATATTTTTATTAAATCTTACTTATGTCAAGGGAAATAGAGAAATAGATTTCACATTTTTCTGATTTTTCTTTAAATTTTTAGAATCATTTTAGTGAAAATCCATTTTTAGCCTTTAAAAAATTATTTTAAGCTTCAAAATTCAATGTCTTCACTTAGAAAATTACAAAACTATTCCAATTGTTCCTAAGTGCTAAGAAAAAAATTTATAACATTTCTTTTAATTATAGGCTTGAAAATGGAATTTTTATTTTAATATCAAATTTATTTTTAGAAAATTTCTCTAATCACAGAGATCTCCAAAAAGCAAATTTTATAATTTCATGAGTTATATTTTAATTATTAAAAATTATTTTAGTATCAAAAATATCATTTAACTTGAAAAATCAATTTGAGTTATTAAATGAGCTCCAAATATTTTGAAATATTTATGGGGAGTTCTCTGAACTTTTAATCTTAGTGGAGATTAAAAATCAAGTCATTTAGATATTTTTGTTACACAAAATTAATTTTCATTGTGTTTTAAGGTTGGTGAAAATAAAGTGTATTAGCCCATGAAATATTTTTCAAAGGGTTCTCTGGTCATAATAAACCTTCCAAAATCTTCTTGGAATTTTCTAAATAACATGCTATTTATTATGATTAATTTATGAAAATAATAGACATAAACTTGAAAAATATGAATCTCTGTCTAGAGATCTCCTCTGACTTTGGAAAAATCAGGGAATGTTCCCTAACATAGGGGTAACATTTTCTGAATTATTTAAATCCCTATTTATCTATTTAAATGTGCGGCGCTGACTAGATCCTAGGAGGCTCCGAAAACACGTGTGGAGCGCTCTGCTTGGACGTCGCCATCCACGTAGCCGCCGAGTCGGCCCGCGCTTTATGATCCGTAGCGCTGTCCAGCTTCATCTCGTCCGTTGATGAGATAAACACGCAATTGAATGGCTCCCCGTCATCATCCCCAAATAGGCTAACTCGAGCACTTTCGAACCGTTCACACTAAAACTTTAAGATCTCCCTCTAGACTCAACCAAATCTCATGGGGTTTGATCCTATGGACTCGTCTAAGTGAGACGAACACATTCATATGGTAATCATGCAATTAAATTAAGCCTAATCAAATGAAGAATCAAAATAGGCTCGGGAGGAGGAGAAGTTCAATACCTTTGCTTTAAGAAGGGAAGCTTCAATAAGAGGTGCTCGACATGTTTGTCGAGGTCCAAGGAGGCTAAAGGCTAAGCCTCTTTCTGTGGTGAAAGGCCTAGGTATGAATTCGATTAAGCTCGATTTCAGGTGTTGGTCTAGAGCTATGCTAGGGTCTCTTTGAAAGAGGGATTTGATAGGGCCTCTCCTTCTTTCACTGTGGTGGAGGTGTGGGTGAATTTAATTTGAGTTTGATGGATTATGGAGGTGTGGTGAGCTTTGCCCTGGTATTTGACAAAATTTTGAGCTCAAAATTGAGCTTCCATAATGGAAATCAGTGGGGGAAAGTGGTTGGCTTGAGCTAAGGAAATTTTAAAGAGTCTCTGGGAGCAATTTGGAGGAGTCTCTCTGAGAATTTTTCAACACTCCCTTCATGGTCGTGGAGGTGAGATTTTTTATAAAAATGGCTTAATTCTTGCTTCCATGGCCAATGAGGGGGTGAAGAGTGATGCTTGGGTGGAGGGCAGGGAGGCCCTAACATTTAATTTTGATGAGCCCGAACAGTTAATTTTGATGAGGTGGCCTCTAGGTTTGAAATGGGTTTGATTCCATGGGGTTGGCTCACTGTTTTGGTATTTTTCTGCCACTAAGCTGGCCGACCAGGCTAGGGGAGGTGGCCAGAGGGCTCAGGGTCCTCAGTGGAATCTATCACAGCAATTAAATGGGTTTGGGCTTTGTGTTGGCAAAAAGATCTTAAGCTTAAGCAAATATGGAATGAAATCCCTTAATTTAGGGGACCTTTGGTGGTTTTATGGAGTTTAGACTTGTCATTGATGGGGTTTAGCTTTGTCACTAGGGTCCAACTAATGGCTGTGGAGTTATTAATTTTGTGGCTTTTGGGTGGTTAGGCAAAGTTTATTGCATGGGTCCAATATGGGTTCAAATGACCAAAACTTGGGTTTGGACTAGGCTAGTCATGATCTTCAGCCCAATTGATTGATCAAATATGTGTAGATGATTATAATGAAGATTTTTTGTGAATGATTAAGATGATTTTAAGTTCAATTGGAGGGTCAATTTGTAGAATTTTTTAAATTTGGTCAATTTGGGCATATTGGGCTAGACTTGGGTCTAGATTGGGTTAGACTTGGAATTTGGCTAAATTAAATGGTACAAATGATCAAGGTAGATGTTATAAAGATTTTTTTTGAAGAAATGTAATGGAAATTTTGGGGCTAAGACAATCAATTTTGTGGAATTTTGAGAGATGGCCAATTTGGGGAAAATTTGAGGATTTTTGGATTTGGGTTGAAATTAAATGAAATGGAGGCTTAACTAAGGCCAATTGAAGATCAATTTTGATGTTTAGGAATGTTATGAAGAGTTTAAAACATGAATTATGGCAAATTTAGTGGGATATGAGTTTAATTTTGTGAGATTAGGCCATGTGGCCCAAATTGAACCTTTTGATTTGGATCAAAATTGGGCTCAAAGAATGGGCCAATTGAGCTTGGATTTTATTTAAACTCATCATATGGAAGATGAATTTGACTTTAGGATTGAAATGTTGGGAAATT
>NW_018251390.1:0-33237 GCF_001263595.1 Phalaenopsis equestris | reverse complement strand
TAGGGAAATTGGGACCAATCTGATGCATATTTGAAGTGGATTTGAGGAGATTGGGCCTTTAAAGGTAATTTTAGTTATGGTCAAAATGGTCAAAATGGCCAAATTGGGTCATGTGGTAGTTAAGAAAAGTGAAGTTAAGAATATTTGGAAGGTTTTAGGAATTTTTAGATTTTTTTGGAATTTTTGGAATTTTGGTTTAAGAAGGGGTATTTTGGTAATTTGGCAATTTTTGGTAATTTTGGGTAATTTGGGTATTTTCAAAAGGTTTGAAATGATTTTTTTAATAAATTTGTTTAATTTGGGTAAATTTGGGAATTTTGGCCAAATTTAGCGTCCCAAGGGTATCTAGGGGGAGTTTAGGGGCAAAAAGGCTAAGTTGGGCATTTTGGAAGAGTTGGGTGCCAACCACCATAAATAAGTCATGGACCAATGAAAACCTCATTTTGGGTCCTCTATGTAATGATCTTAGCTAAACCCTAGCCTAGGGCTAGTGGGCTTAGGGGACCATCTACATGGGTATCCTAAAAGTATAAAGGGCCCAAAATCAAGAAATTTTGGTTTCTGTTTGTGAGTGATTGTGAGTAAGGTGATTGCTGGTGAGTGCCTTAGCTCTAAACCAACACCCAGGGCCAGCCCTAAGGTCCAACAGTCCTATAGGAACTCTTCTTGAGCTCTCCCATAGTGACCCCTCCTACTAAGTGCTAGAGGTTAGGAACAATATGTAGAACTTCAAGTTGAGTAAAGAGAAGTTTAGAATTTCTAATGGTGAGGGTTTCTTTTCTAGTTTTCTAGGAATAGTCAATAGGAAGTGTTATGGATAGAACTTAATCTATTAAAATGAGACACTAGACCTTAACCAAAAATGAGGTCAACAAAAGGACCCCCAATAGTTGTGGTATGATGGGCAAGCACACCATGCGTATTTGCGTTATTCTGAAGAGATCAACAAAACCAATACAAATCCTAAGTCAAGAGACATAGAAGGGGTGTGGGAATGTGTGTATTATTTGCTTCTGCTGGGGAATATAGCAGGTGAATATTTGATCAAAGTCAAGAAGTAGGGACTCTCGCTGGGGATTGGAGAGTGAATTTTGAGTTATGTGATTTCAGAAATTTATAGAAGATGGGAATCAGTGCGTAGGTGCTGACCCCGGGATAGGATTTGAAATTCAATTATTAATTTTAGAAGAGGGTCAAAAGTTAAGGACCGATCATGAAAAGAGAGGAATCAGAAGTTAGGGATTTATCCCAGGATAAGGATTGAGAGTTAAGGATCAATAACAAGAGAGACCGTCAAAAGGTAGGGACCAACCTTAAAAGGGTGAATCAGAGGTTAAAAAATGATTCTAAAATGAGAATTGAAAGTTAATGATCAAACTCAAAAGAGAGCATCAGAAGGTAAGAACCGACCTCAAAAAGGTGAATCAGAAGTTAATGACTGATTCAAAAATGTGAATTGAAAGGTAAGGATCAATCTCAAAAGAGAGCGTAAGGACCTACCTCAAAAGGGTGAATTAGAAATAAGGGATTGATTCAAAAATAAAATTGAAAGGTAAGGATCAATCTCAAAAGAGAGCGTCAGAAGGTAGGGATGGACCACAAAAGTAATGAATCATAAATTAAGGACTGAAAAAGAGAATTGAAAGGTAAGGATCAAACTCAGAAGATAGCGTTAGAAGGTAAGGACTCACCTTAAAAGTGTGAATCATAAATTAAGGACTGATTCAAAAATGAGAATTGAAAGGTAAGGATTAATCTCAAAAGAGAGCGTCGAAAGGTAAGGACCTGCCTCAAAAGGGTGAATAAAAAATTAGGGACTGATTCAAAAATTAAACTTGAATGGTAGAGATCAATCTCAAAAGATAGCGTTGGAAGGCAGGGACCAACCTCAAAAGGGTGAATCATAAATTAGAGATTGATTCAAAAATGAGAATTGAAAGGAAGGGATCAATCTCAAAAGAGAACGTCTGAAGGTAGGGACCGACTTCAAAAGGGTGAATTAGAAATTAAGGATTAATTCAAAAATGAGAATTGAAAGGTAAGGATCAATCTCAAAAGAGAGTGTCAGAAGGTAAGGACCAACCTCAAAAGGGTGAATCACAAATTAAGGACTGATTCGTAAATGAGAATTAAAAGGTAGTGATCAATCTCAAAAGAGAGCGTCATAAGGTAAGAACCGACCTCAAAAATAGTGAATTAGAAATTTTGAACTGAATGAGAATTGGAAGGTAAGGGCCGACTTCAAAAGGGAGAATAAAAAATAATGGACTGATTCAAAAACTAGAATTGAAAGGTAAGGATCAATCTCAAAAGAGACCGTCGAAAGGTAAAGATCAACCTCAAAAGTAGTGAATCAGAGATTAAGGATTGATTTAAAAATCATAATTGAAAGGTAAGGATCAATCTCAAAAGAGAGCGTTGGAAGGTAGGGACAGACCTCAAAAGGGTGAATCAGAAATTAAGGACTGATTTGAAAATGAGAATTGAAAGTAAGGATCAACCTCAAAGAGAGCATCAGAAGGTAAGGACCGACCTCAAAAGTTGTGAATAAGAAATTAGGGACTGATTCAAAAATTAGACTTGAAAGTTAGGGATCAACCTCAAAAGAGAGTGTTGGAAGGTAAGGACAGACCTCAAAAGGTTGAATCGGAAATTAGAGACTGATTCAAAAATGAGAATTGAAAGGTAGGGATCAATTTCAAAATAGAGCGTCGAAAGGTAGGGACCGACTTGAATAGGGTGAATCAGAAATTAAGGACTGATTCAAAAATGGGAATTGAAAAGTTAGGATCAATCTCAAAACAGAGCGTCGGAAGGTAAGGACCAACCTCAAAAGTAGTGAATCAAAAATTAGGAACTGATTCAAAAATGAGAATTGAAAGGTAAGGATCAACCTCAAAAGAGAGCAATCAGAAATTAAGGACTGATTCAAAAATGAGAAATGAAAGTTAAGGATCAATCTCAAAAGAGAGCGTCAAAAGGTAAGGACCGACCTCAAAAGTAGTGAATCAAAAATTAGGGACTCATTCAAAAATGAGAATTAAAAGGTAAGGATCAATCTCAAAAGAGAGCGTCGGAAGGTAGGGACTGACCTTAAAAGGGTGAATCAGAAATTGAGAATTGATTCGAAAATGAAAATTGAAAAATAAGGATCAATCTTAAAAGATAGCATCAGAAGGTAAGGACTGACCTCAAAAGTAGTGAATTGGAAATTAGGAACTGATTTGAAAATGAGAATTCTACATAGTTTGTAGTGTTTAATTCAAAGACATGTGTCGTATGTAAAGGTTGACATTGTTGAAGAGGATTTGTGGAAATTTGCGAGTTTTTTTGTGTAGAATGTGAAATTCCGCTGGGATGTGAAGATAATAAGTGTAGACAAAGATAGTTGTGCTCCACAAGCAAAGAGTAAGAGACCTCGAAATTGAGAGAATCCACTCAGTAGATTTATTTTCTTTTCTTGCTTTTATCGTATTTAATTTTTTTCAAAATATGCTCTCAAAATTTGATTTTAGTTGGTTAAATTTTTTTTTTCCAAAAGAGTTGTTTTGTTGTTTGTTTAATGGTTATTTTTTATTTAAATTTTATTATCGTTAAAATTTTTTATTTGTCGTTTTGTTCTTTGTTCGTTGTAATTTTGAACCAACCTGTGGTTTGTGGCTTCCATCCATCGCACAAAAGGCAATTGTCAAAAAAACACATTTTTGAACAAAATTTCATTAATTTGTTCCAACAAAATGTTACAGATCAAGTATAGGCCAACGTTTCAAAAAGTACAATACGCGAGATTCATTAAATTACATCTAAAATATCTCATGCCAAGTACATGTTATAGGCTGAGCATCTCTGGTACATATCACATTGTTGTAATGTAGTAAAGTAGAAAAGAATCCTCTGACTGTCTGTTCCTACTGTGACAACCTCCTGATCAAGCTGAACTTCTAAGCCACGCTTCAGGAAAAGAGTTTCCTTCGCATGCGCTTAGAGGTGCAACCTATCATAGCTCGTAAGGTAATAGTTCCTCCAGTTTTGGATCTGACTGAATTCCATGCGGTATTTTACTGTCGTCTATCCGTCGAAAGGTCACAGACACCATGCAATGTTGCACTCCTGGATTGTAATGCTTGGCAATGTATGCACCGTTGCCTTTAAGAACAAGCACTAAGTCAACTGGTAGGGGAATCTCCACAGAGCCTCTGAACTCACTACGCCCGACAATGTCAATTTCTATCCCAAATAAGATGTTACTTTTACTCATGAATGAGACCGTACAAAAAGGCCTCATGAAGTTATGGTGATGGATGTGTGGAGGTATGCAATCACCCTCATTGTAGATGTTGATAATATAACTACTTAGAATGCAAGTAGCGAGCAAAATATTCCATCTGACCATTCTTTTGATCATCCACTTTATCATTAGCAGTAGTAGATCTGCTTGATCATGTTTGAGGATTTCAGGGGGATTCCCTTGTCTATCATTTGTGAAGTTGTAGTAGCAGCCACACTGGATAGTAATCCTCCTTTTTCCTTGCATCCATTTCCTCGGCTCAGAATAGTCCCTTTCCATAAGTAAACATGCTCGGCCTATGTCCCTTAGGTCAAAAATGCAGTCAAGAATACTTTGTTCGTTAGTCTCTGAGAAGACTCTGGTATATAGTTCTAATCCCTCCATTATGTTGATGAATTTTACTTGTACTTCTTCGTAGAATTCAAAGTCTTTTTTGTTTACTTTGCTCATTTTATAATATTCCACCATATTGGGAGTCGGCAGTTATCATGGGTATTCCCTCATTTGAATATCAGCGGGAATCCAAGCTTGTGCTATCTCTGTCTCTAACAGAATGTATGATTCTGCATCTAACAAGACGTTTGGTTTTGTACCCCTCGCAACATACGATTCTGCATCCATTGGGACATATGGCTCTACCTCTATCAGGTAATTAGTAGTCTGAGATCCATCATCGGTAGATGTATATTCTTCTAATGTGCTATAGTGTTGTAGATGTAGGACATTGCAGTCCAGGCACTCCACGAATGCCCTTGTAGCTGACGCTCGTGGAGGTATATGGGCATTGCAGGTAGGGAAACCCGTACACAGAACATCTGAAGTTGGTAGTATCTTTTGCTTTGTAACAAACTTGGACTCCTCATCCTTAGTGGGTTGGTTGGAGGAGGTCTCTTTCATGCTTGGATCATAAATGTGTCCCTCAAAAATAGGAGTGAGCAAGTTGTCTGCCTCTTTATGGCGTCTCTTCTCTTCTCGTAAGAAAGCTCTCTATTTTCATCGGCTGACATTTATTTGTTGTGTTATTTATAGTGGAGCAAACGATATCCTTTCATTATTAGCAACCACTAGGCTCCCGGTCGGTGTAGCTATCATGGATGTTAAACGGCTTGGCCCCTCCATCGGGTCCTGTTGTACCTTCACATTCTTTCCTTTCAACGATGCACTATCATTGGTGGCCACCCTTAGTACTGAGGGCAACCCTTCCTTTTTCCCATCGACTGATAAAATTCATTAAAGGCCCCTTATAATCCATGCTGACTTGGTTAAATTCCATGTTGATATCAATAGTACCGCCCTGCGGTGCAATTTCTTCATTTAGTGTGAGATTCCAGCCATCTTTAAAGGCAAAGATTAGCTTCTGGCCTGACATTTCTCTGCAGACGACAGGAAAAATGTCAGTGGGCTGAAACTTAGCGTGAACAAGAACAAAACAAAGTATTTATTAAAGGAAATTTTTGTTTATTTTGGCGAAGAGATCGTTTATTTATGTGTGAATTTTGTTTAAATTAGTAGCATATTAAGTGTGAAAAGAGAAAATTGAGGTGTGTAATTTTCAAAAACGCTCTTTTTTTACTAATGTTCAGGTTAATTTTGTTACAAAAATTTTTGACCTGGTCACAGATGTTTGGACACATAAATAACCCCAAAATAATAAAAATTTCAAATCAGGTAAAGGCAAGCAGTATCAAGCTGCATAGTATGTCTTCAGGTATCGTCCGTTGATTGGTAGCATGTGTCTTTCACCCCGGAAGTCTACTAACTGGTAGGCTTCTCCTGCATAGACCTTTTCAACGACAAATGGTCCCTCCCAAGTTGGCTCGAATTTTCCACCTATCTTGCGGTGTGCAAGAATAGGTTTTTTTAGCACAAGGACAAGGTCACCAACTTTGAATGTCCTTGGGTGGACCAATTTATCAAGAGCTTGTACCATCTTTGCATGGTAAAGTTCCATATGTTGTTGTGCTTCAAGTCATTTTCCTTCCAGACTCTCTAGTTCCTCGAGCCTAAGCTTTGCACTTTCTTCTATTGTAAGTTGGTTGGCAACAACGAATCTGAGAGACGGTGTTTAAATTTTTAATGGTAGCACAGCCTTGGACCCGTACACGAGCATGTAGGGTGTACACTGAATGAGAGTCCTGAACGTTGTCTGGTGAGCCCACAAAGCTTCTAATAATTTTTTGTGCCAATCTCTTTTGTTTCCATCTAGTGTTTTCTTTAAAATTTGTACCAATGTTTTCTTGAAGGCCTTAGCAGGCCATTTGCTTTGGCATAGTAAACTGTAGAGTATAGTAAATTGTACAGTATCTCCAATCTATCCCATGTCATTTGATGAAATTGTTGATTTTTATGCTTTTAAAAGCTGTCCCATTGTCGGAAATTATTCTTCGTTGTACTCTGAAATGATAGACGATTTAGCTCTTGAAGAATTGAAGGACGTGATGTGTTGTAACCTCATGTAATGGCACTGCCTCTGCCCATTTGGAAAAATAGTCTGTAACAACAGATATAAACCTATGTCCTTTAGAATATGGAGGGTCTATCGGACCTATTATGTCTGTGCCCCAACACTCAAATGACCACGAAGCAACGATTGGGTGTAGCACATTCGGAGGTTGGTTCAAGACCACCCCATACACTTGACACAGGTGACATCTTCTGGCTGTGTCCATCCTGTCGGACATCGTTGCTGGCCAATAATATCTAAGTCTCTTGATCTTCAATTTCATTTTTAGTCCCGACTTGTGAGCGCCACACAATTCAGCATGTATTTCTTTAACGATATTTTGGGGTTTAGCTTTGCTTAGTCATTGTAGCCACATCTGATCGAATGATCTTCTGTAGAGGACATCACCAACCAAGGCATATGACATAGCCCTCTTTCTAATGTGATGTGTCTCAGACTTGTCTTCCGGCAGCTTTCCAGTATGCAAATATTCTGTTAATGGCTTGTACCAATCTTCATTGATATCCACAAGTTTGATCATTATTTCTTCATTTCAGAGCTTCGTAGATTGTCGAGGTTGATTCAAGACAGAATTTGTCTTCTTTGTATTGAGATTTCAATGAAGTCCTTCGGGGGACACGCCAGTTCTTTAACAAGTTTTGCCAGAGCGTCGACATGGGCATTATCTCCCCTAGAAATCTGGTAGAAAGTCACGTAGGGGATTTGCTCCAGTAGCTTCATTTGCGTATCGGTAATATTCTTCTAGTCTCGGCTTCAAGCTTTTGTATTAACCAACAAGTCCAACGACTTGCTGGATGACGAGTTGAGAGTCACTGTAAATGGCAATGTTTGTTATATCCATTGAGATTGCCACTTCCAATCTGGTGATTGTTGTTGGTGCACGGCTCTGTCAGGTGGTATAAGAACCTCAACATACCCTTATCTGGCATGATCAAGATCAAACAAATCCCTACTTTTCCTAGTATGACTGTGTCTGATCCTTTATCTTTTCTGGCTTATGAAGCACCGTCAAAGTACATCTTTCAGTGTTGCACACTGGAGATTTCCATTTGTAACACTTGCTCATCTGTTAGTTCGTCATTGAGAGGGGACCTAGCTGACAGTGGGTGTGCAGCGAGAAAGTGTGCTATAATTTTTCCCTTAATAGCATGGAGGGGAACGAAAGTTATATCAAATTGCAATAAGATCGTCAACCATCTTGTTAGACATCCGGAGAGTGTTGGTCGGGTCATCAAATATTGCAATGGGTTACCTTTTGAAATTAGGGTAAACTTATGAGAGAGCATGTAATGTTTATGCTTTTGGGCGGCAAAAATTAATGCCAGACAATACTTCTCAATAGGTGGATACCTTACTTCTGTCGGTATCAGATGATGACTCTAGAAGAGTGCATTTTCTTTACCCTCGTCATTGACTTGGCTAAGAAGGCTCCAAGAGAGTCATCTAGGGTCGCGATATAAAGTATCAAAGGTTTCCCTGGGATAGGGGCTGCCAAAATAATAGGTGTCGTTAAATATTGTTTAACGTCATCAAAGGCTCGCTGGCATTTCTCTTCCCAAATGAATTTGGCGTCCTTTTTAATTAATGTAGAGAAGGGTTGAAACGTAACTAAGAGACTAGAAATAAAGTGTCTCAGATATGCTAACTTCCCCTGGAAGGAACGTAGTTGTTTTAAGGTTTTAGAAGGAGGCATTTCCAAGGTAGCTTTAATCTTATCTGGGTTGATCTCGATTCCCCGATGGTGAACAATGAATCCTAGAAACTTCCCAGAGGTAACACCAAAGGCGCACTTTAAGGGATTCATTTTAAGGTCATATCATTGTAACCGTTCGAACACGATCCTTAAATGGCACAAATAGTTTTTTTTTGTTTTCTTTTCTTGACCAAATCATCCACATAGCATTCTACTTGATTGTGAATGAGGTCATCAAAAATTTTTGTCATTGCACGTTGATATGTTGCTCTGGCATTCTTTAACCCAAATGACACCACTATGTAGCAGAAAATTTCAATCGGTGTGCTGAAGACTGTAAGTGTTGCATCCTCGAGAGCCATCTTGATTTGGTTGTATCGCGACGATCTATCCATGAAGGATAAGATTTCATGTGTAGAAGCGATATCCACCATCATTTATGGTATTGATAGTGGAAACTTATCTTTCAAACATGCTTTGTTTAGATCTCTAAAGTCTACGCAAACACAGATTTGTCCATTTTTCTTTATGGCGCGTAAAATATTGGCTAACCATGTAGGGTATTGCTCTTCTTTTACAAAGTTAGCGTCTATTAATTTCTTTACCTCGACAATGACCTGTTGCTCTATTTCGAGGCGCATTCTTCTTGGAGCTTGTTTTACTAGGGTTATATTTTTATCAACCCTAAGTTTATGAACTGCGATTTCTATTGACTGTCCTAGCATTTCATCATAGCTCCATGTGAAGCAATCTTTGAATTCAGTTAACAATTTGATCAACTATAGGGATTCTTCATCGTTAAGTTGAGAACTTATAAATGTAGGTTGGGATTATTCCTCAATCCCGAGATTAATTTCTTTCAACTCATCAACCATTGATTTAATTTCCTCCTTAAATTCTGGCGGAGCATCTTCTATCAGTTGATTATCTTCTATATCACAACAATCCTCTCCTAATTCACTAATAACAATCATACAAAATTTTGAATCATCGATTGGTTCAACTGTACCAAATATGAGACCCCCTTTTGAGTTTGGAGTTCCACTTTTAACACTCGATAATTTTTTAAAAAGTTGTAATTTATCTTTTGGCAATTGTTTTGGCAAATGTTCTCCTTGAATTAACTTTTGTACATAAGGTGAAAAATAGCCAAAAGGCAATTCCATTAATTCAATAGAATCCTCATCCAAATTTACATGATTTTCAATATTAGTAAAGGTAGAAGCACGGTAAAATTTGATCGGCTTTGAACCAGCACTAAGGACTTCCTTAACCTCTAAACTCTTGACCTTTTGAGGGAGAATCGGAGAAAGGGTCATAGTGTTCACATAGTGGTTTATCCGATCATACATCGTCTCATATTCGCTTTTCTCCGCATCCTTTAAGGATATATCGTATTGACGCTTCCTCTATTTTTTCATCATTATTTCATCTTCAGAACTATCTTCATCACCGATGTTGATGGTTGACCTAGTCCGTTCAATGATTACATTGGTTCATGTTCATCCACGTCCCCGACCTCGACCTTGGGTGTGCGAACTAAAAGAACTTCCACCAACTTGTTGTAAGAGAGTAGTGGAAGCTCACTTAAGCAAAGTTGAATGGCCCTGCCATTGTACTTCTTTTGGATCTTTACTTTTGTTTGCTGCAATTTCACGAGAGAAGACAGTTTTCTTTGGAGGCGCGTAGTAGGCACCATCTTCATGAATGCCAACTTCATGAACTGAAAATGGTTGTGAATCTCCTTTGATGCAATGTTCTTGTCCTTCTTTTAGTAGTTGATGCACTGGTGTAGAGAAGTGTAATGATGATGTGTCATATTGTGTTCATGAATCCATGGTCGACCAAGCAAAGCGTTGAAAGAGGTCTCGGCGTCAATGATATAAAATTTAGCGGTTGTTGTTAGTTCTCCAACCTTCATAAATAATGTAATCAATCCAAGGGCTCTCTCTCCCATTTGTTTGAATTCTCTTAGCATCGTTTTATCAGCCGTAAGCTCTTGAGCTTCAATGTCTAAATAGGCCAATGTTCGTAGACTGATCAAGTTGAGTGATGCTCCAAGATCTACTAAAACTCTTGACACACAAATCTGCCGCAACACAAATCTGCCAATGTTAATGGAGATGTAGAGTGATCAGTTGTGGTTGGCTGTACTGAGCAGGAAATCTTCATCGATGAAGGTCTTCCCAGGCTGTTCTTTCAATGAGCAAACTTCATCAGAGGATGTGCTGGCCAACTGGGCTAAGCAACTCTCTGGGTCGAGCAAAGCTGTAAACAGAGACTCCCTCATCTCCTTTAATAGGATTAGAGTGTCATAAATGCTTAATCAGGCCGGCAACTTACTAAGATGAGCTAGCACATTGTAATCCACTTTGTATGGTCCTCCAATTTTCTCTTGGTTATGTGTTTCTTCCACTTGTGGAGGTGGAGGTAGTTCTTCTCGAGTTACTATTTATTTTCCTTTATCCACTAGAGCTGTTCTCGGGGGTAATACTTTCCCACACCTCAAGTTTATTTATGTTATCTCTACTTCTTGAGGTACCTTTATTGAATTTTTGAATTTTTTGGTGTTTCTTCTTTGTCAGAAAGATCTAGGTTGATGGCAAGCAGTGTACCGTGGTGCTCGAGGATTGGCTCCTCACTTTCGGTGCTGTCGTTGCTATTATCATCGATGTCTTCTTTGGTATTGTTAACGAGTTCGTCAGACTCAAGTATGATTTGAGGATCATTTTAGGAATTGAAATCAAAATTAGATTGGTCATAATCGATTATGACATCACTAGAAAAAAAAGTTAAAACATAGCTGAAATCATAATCATTATATTCATAAGACCCCATAGGGGCAAAAAGGTAATCATACAATATCAAGGATTTGAGGATTTTCTTCCCCAAATCTGAGACAACCAATCTAGCAGAGGCAACCCCTATCCTACCCTCTGTGCTATCAATCTTCACGATGGCATTATTCTTTCTCTTTTTCTTTGACAATGACGACTCTTATGGTGAAATCTTCATCTAGGGATTGACAAGCTGAAGACTCTGAACAGAAGTTTATTTTGATGCGTTTTGGATTTGGTTCAATATTTTCTTAGATGATTTACTCCAGACTGCACTCCATCCATCTTTTTCAGTGTATGTGGAAGATTGTCTTGATGACTTCTGGATTTGATTTAGAATCCTCTTGAGTTTTTCCAAAGTCATACTCCATTCCTCTTCTCTGGTATATGGATCAATCGGAGAAATCGGCTCGGCCGTAATTATATTTATGGAACCTTTTTCATGTTCTTTTAAATATTCTTTCTAGATTGTTATATTCCCTTCTTTAAGGTTCTTCTCGAGCCAATCCTTAAAGATGAAGCATTGGTGTGACCCAGTAATCAGTGATACGAGCAATAATTTGGTTCATCCATTTTATCGACCTCTTCTGGTTTTTTTGGCTCTGGTAATATGAACTCAGAGTTTTTCATCAGACTTATGAACCTTTTGGATATGGCTTCATCTTTGAAATAATACACCATTTTCTGTCATTCTGCTAAAGATATCTCTTATTCTGAGATGACCCTCCTTGGGGCAGTCGTTGGTTGGACTGGCTATTATATTTCTGAGCCTGCTGTGATGAAGACTGAAGAGGATTTTCTGCATATATATTCATTGGCTATTTTCCATTGTCGACTGTCGCTACTATTATTGATTTCTTTTCAAACACTCTTGTTTCCTTGGACTTCTCATGTGAATCCATATGTTTGATTTCTTCTTGAAGACTGCTGGCTTTACTGAGTAGCTTATTGAAGAATTTTATGGTGAGTACCTTGAGCATGAAAGCTACCGGTCCGTGAATGCTTTTGAGTAAGATCTCAATTACATGATGTTCCTGTAGCTGAGGTTCACATTTCATGCTAAGGATGCTAAGGTTTTTAAGGTTTTTCCACCTCAAAATGTAGTCCACCAAAGTCTTGTTGGGATTTTGCTTTTCCATCATGAGCTCTCCTATAGAGACATAGTGTTGCGCTCCGACAAATCTTTTTACAAATAGTTGTTCCAATTCAGCAAAGGTTTTCACTGATCCGTTGGGTAAATTGGCATACCAATTCGAAGGAGAGCCCTGACAAGCTGCTGACAAACTGTTGGAAAAGTAAAGCTTCACTATTTCTTCGGTTTCCACAACTAGCTCGAAAGTGTGTTATGTGTTGTCTGGGATTTCTAGTTCCATCAAATATTTTGAAGTTCGGGGCCCTGAAACCCTTAGGGAAGGGTACACATCAAATTCTTCTGGGTAAGGTCTACCCTTTAGAAATAATGCAACACCCTTGGATTGGGTTAAGGCCTCTCAAACTTGTTCGGCCATTTCCTTAAATTCTTTCTCTAGCATGGCACATGATGGAGAATCCTTCTTTTTTTGCTAATCTATGTTTGTCGAGGTAACATCTCTTCTTTCATGTGTAATGTGTATTGTCTCTGATTGGTTGACAACTGGAGATGCTAGTTACGATGCTTATGATTGCCCTTGAATGGTGTCCATGGAGGTCATGGCTGCAGCCATCTCTTTTATCCTTTTTTCCAGTTGACTGACTTGCTCATCCCTTAGGAGAATAGCCCTATGCAGCTCATCTACGGTTTTCTCTTTGAAGAGAGGTTGAGCCTCGCGCGCAGATGTAGTGACTCTGGTTTCAATGACATGAGCATCCATGAAATACTCTTTGAAGTAATCATTATAGTCAAAACCTTCATCATTGTTGTCGATGGAAACTATGTGTTCCTGAGCCAACTCAAAAATCTTGACCCTGAGCTTTTCAAATTTTTCCTCGATCATTGATTCTTTGATTGTTCTAAGATCTGGAGGACCCTGCTGGACCTCCTCCTCATGTTCTTCCATTTCACTGGAAATCGCTGCGACGATGTCAGATACTTTGGACCCTAGCTTCATTCCATGATGTCCTCCTCATGGGCTTACTGGACTGTATTGGTACAGCGACCTTGGGTATCCATGCCTTTTTCTTTGATGATGATGTCTCAGAATGGAGTGTCGTAGCAGAAACAATGGTATGTCGAGGAAGAGTATGCTCCTCATGGTTTAGACCAACTATAGTATCGGGTAATCTCTTTGTCTTTTCCTTTCGAATTTTATGGATTTCTTTATGGTGCGTGCATGGTAGAATTCTTGGACTCATTCTTGAACTAATTGGTCAACGACTTGTAGTCCTGGTGATGACAAACTAGGTCGTGACTATGGTTGTATCAACTCTGCTCCCCATAAAAAACCAGACAGGAATACGAGTAGGCAAAGCCTCAGTTAACTTTTGAGATTATTTGGCGGATCTAACATCCTTTAAAATTTCTTTCTTCACGCGAGGGGATATTGCATGCCCCACTCATTTAAGTAGTTCACTGACTGAGCATCCTTCTTTGGTGGCTAGCCTCTGAAAAACTGAACTAACTCAGGTGATAGGAGTATGTTTCTTTCTCTCCACACCCTGTCCATGAAGTGACGGTAATGCAGCGGCAATCTTACGGATAATTTTGTTCCCATTGGTATCCATCAAACAATGGAATCTACTTCCCCGCAAAGGAGGATATACTTCCGGTAATTCTATCTCTTCTTTGTGAGGCTTTTCCTTGCCAGGTATTTTCTTAGGACTCTGGGCTTTAGTAGTTGATCCCGACTTAATGCTTATGCACAGTATAGCAATAGTTCTTATGGTATTTTTCACTTATATTTCCTTATTTTACAACGAAACTAAAACCTTGATACTGAAGAAAAATAAGAATTTAACTTTTGAATTTATATATATTTATATTGGGATACTATGCAAGTATACGTGTCGTTATCAAGTAAGATAGGACATTTTGATTAAGACCTGAATATTAAACCCACAGGGAAGATTATGCAATATGCACTTTTTAGAAAGTTTTCTATTTTTAAAGAGATAATTACTTAAACTAAAAAATGATTTTGGCACGAATTTAAAATTTAAATATTTTTGGAATTTTTGATATTTTAACGAAACAGTAGTTTTTGATATTTTAACGAAATAGTAACAACTTAAAAAGATAACTAAAGATTTTGTAGAAGAAAAGTACCTAAAATGAAAATATTTTTCTTCTTTTCATGAAGTAGTAATAAGTATAGGAATTTTGTTGTGGAAGTATGCAAATTTTGTTATGTTAAATAAGAGCAATAATATTCTTTACCCTTACTAGAGATGCTATAAAGAACATCGGGTAATTTAAATTTTCAATAGTTCTGAAGACCGACTAGGCAGAGAAGATATTTGATCTCACTCTAGAGTTCCCTAATTCCCTCCACCTAGGGGCTAACATTCTCATATCAAAACCTAAAACAATAAGCCAAGTTGTGGGCTTTAACCTGTCACTTTAAAGTCCTCTAACTATACACCCATCAATGAATATTTTCCTTTTTATTTGCACTCAATCATATGAACTACATTCTCATTCATACAACCTTATGTGATTCTTTTAATTTTTTACTGAGACAATACCAGACCGATTCTTACATGTTCTCACAACAAATTTAGCATCTAGATTGGCCAAATCAAGAAGTAAATGAAGTGCATGGATTTAAATCATCACAACTTCTTCCAACACTAAAGATCAATACTCTCCACAACTTCCATCAAAAAATTAATTACTTATCATTTTAAGAAGAAAGATAAAGAAAACCACTCATAATCCATGGAGAAAGCAAAACCACACTTTAGTTTATAAGAAGAAATCATTGTCAAACCAACAATAAGTATCAATTAAAACCAAAAGTAGTCTAAAACAATAGATAAAACTTATCTCAAATCCTCCACCAGACACTTGAAGTTCATTGAATCTTTTCTCTTTTACAACACTCTCAATATATAACTAATTTACAATCACTCAAATTAAAATAACAAAAAGAATAAAGTAAATAAAAAGTGGTTCCGGAAAATCTCTTTCATTAAAATCTCTCCAAACTGACTCCCTAGATAATAACTTTCAAAACATGCCAATATTTTCAGGACCCTTTTCTAAGTCCTCTCTTCTTTCTTTTATAGTTTTCTAAGAGGTTCCTTGGGATCTCTTCAAAATGTATCTTGATTCGATGTATTTGGCCAAGAGACGCATACTTTCATGGTAATTTTCGTCCATGGTGGTTACAACCACCTATTAAGCTAACAGGTGCCTCAAAAACCTCTTGGAAATTCATGAAAACCGATTTTACTCATCTAGTAACTGCCACTGGTGCTTAAGCACAGCGTATCGGCGCTTAAGCGCGGCCTTCTCTATTTAATTGGCACTTAAGCGCGCTTAAGCGCGGCCGTCTCTATTGAATTGGCACTTAAGCGTCGGATCTGGCGCTTAGGCGCCAAAACTCTTTTGCATAATTTTTCACTTTTTTGCTCTAAATTTAATCATTTTTCACTCCTTTAAGCATTTTTTACTTGTATTTGCAAGTAAAAACAGAAATACCATCCATTAAAAGCGCAATATCGCAAAAATAGGTATAAAAAAGTGTCTAAAAATACTATATAATTTAGGTATATCAAAATCCTCCAAACTTAAAATGTTACTTGTCTTCAACAGACACTTCAATCTTTAAAAACCAAATATGTATGATATTTCTACGAGTTTTTTTAGGAGTTACTAAAATTTAGATTTTGAAATATAGTAGTCTAATATAGAAAAAAATAATTAGAAAATAAGACCTACTTAAAGATTGAAAATTTTTAATGTTAAGAACTATGAAAATATGAGTTCCTATCTAATTCAGAAATATCGTAAGTTCCCTAAATTTAGATTTTAGTTCTTTTATTTTCTCTACTTAAAATTTTTTTTAAAAAATAATTTTACTTACTATATTATATTTATAAGCTTAAGATTTTATCAAGTCTTATACTTTAAAAAGATCAAATGTAAAATTAATTTTTGATTAGGCACTAATCCTCAAGCTTCTCCTCCCTTACATTTCTTTTCTTTTTCTTTTCCTTTTCTCTTCTTTTGTTTTTCTTTTCTTTTTCTTTTTCTTTTTCTTCTTCTTTTTCTTTCTTTTTCTTTTCTTTTTTTTTTCTTTTTCACGCAAGAAAAACTATATCTGGATAGGCCTGTAATGATTTTAGATTTTGAATTCCACTTCTCCTTTCCTAAAGTAAAGTCTTGATAAAAAACTTTTACTTATAAATATAATAATAGTTTTGAAAATTATTTTAATAAAAAAAATTTTAGTATTAAAAATAAAAGTCTAGATTATCTAAATATTTCAAAAATATAATTTTTAATATTTCAAAAATATAAGTTTTTTACTAAAGATAGTCATTTATATTAATCATTCTCTATACTTAAAATTTTTAACTTTTAACTTAAAGTTTTCTCTTACTCTTTTCTAAAATCAAATTTTACTTCCCTAATATAACTTCATATACATAATCATGTTTTATTTTAAAATTCAAATTCATTTTTAGTTCTTTTGAGCACAAATAAAATTCAAGTTTTGAAAATATTTTTCATCCCTCCCCCAAACTTAATTTTTTTTAACAGATTAAACAGTTTAGCATGAGATAATTATATAAGCACGAATGAAAATTGAAATGACATGCTAACGAGAATTTTTACATCATAATTATACGAGTATAAAACTAAAGATAGGAGTAAAATTAATTTTGATTAAATTTTCTAGCATTTTGTTAGTTTAACATGTAGAGATTCAATAGACTTCTAAATAGTGGGTTTAAAAGCAAACAACACACTAACATGATAAAAGAAAAATACAGGGTAGCAATTTCTGAATTTTAAAATTAAGATCTAAGCTAGAAAGATTTTTAATGTAAGAAAAAAGACATGGAATTAAGTTAAGTTCTAAACTAACCAATCCACAGTACTAAAAACAAAAACAGTTACTACCCTAAAATTTTAAAAACAAAATAATATCTAACACAACAATCACAAAAAATAGTAGAACATAAAAATTCAAAACACAACATAAAACATAGTCCACAACATCACATAATTGCATATGTAGAAGTACTACATCATAGAGTCCATAACAAAACAAAAACATAATAATACATCAAACCAAATAAAGTCCAACACATCATCTCTCATCTCTACTCCTCTCCACTCTCAGAATCGCCACTATACCTTTTTTCTTTAGGCTCATAGTTAAGATAATGAGGATATTGAGGAAATACTATTCCTGGTTCACCTCTAATCAGGCCCTCCAGAGCTGGGTATAATTTCTCCTAAAAGTTACTCTTTCTCCTATTATACCTATTTGTATGCTCGACAAAATGTTCTAGATTTTGAACTTTATCAGCGGTGAAGTGGTATGAGTTATCATCTTCTGTAATAACTACTCTTGAGTCTCAGTTGACTCACCTCAAGATGTAGAAGCACGTGAAGCAGATGGTCTTGATGAATATGCAGCAGCAGAGGTAGATGCAACAGATGTCTCTAATCCAAAGCTCCTGGAAAATCCTCCTCTCCAGCCAAAAATTGAATGCTCCAAATAAGTCTTCACATTCACTTTTATAATGGGCTTCAGTGGCAACAAAACTTCCTCCCAACTATCATACTTTACTCCGGCCAACACGTATAAAGAGAATATCAAGGAAGCAAATCCCATACCAACAGTAGTAGCAGCAACAACTGAATTGATGATAGTGTGATAAATCAAAGCCCCTATGTTGATGGGCTTTCCATCTTTAATAGAATAATTTAATGTCATTCTCTCTGGTCACTTCACTGAGATAATTTCTAGGAAGCAGACGAGCAGATATAAAATAGTGCCAAGCATTTGATAGTGCACACAACTTTGACGTTACAAAATTTACTCTCCTCTCATTTGTAATCTTCCAAAGTCCTCTTCCAACAGGGAAATAAGATATGATCTTGTCCAATTCCGCTTCTGTAGGACTATAATTTGCATAAAAACATAAAGTCTCCAGTGGTAAATAGTAAAACAAGCTGATTACCTCTAGTGTAAAAGGTACCAACTTCCCTCGAACAATACTTGATCGTCCTCAGCCTCTGGGAGATTTGCATAAAACTCTCTTACAACAGAAATTACAGTGACAGTAGAGAAACAACAGAACTGTTCCAACTATTGGCGGACTATTAGGTCTTCCACTTCTCCACCTGGACTCTTAAAACATCGCTCCTAAATCAATTTTTGTTACTGTAGAGCGTCACCATATCGATCCTGAGCTTTTGAATTAACAAAATTGCTTGAATCAAATGGGCTCTTTCCTTTGCTCCTTTCCTTTCTTGGTGCCATTCTACAAATTTGATATATTTCAAAAATAACTTTAAAAATCAAGTTTAAATCACTCAACTAAACTTCCAAAAGCTCTAACTAAACTTCCCAAGTAATTTCCATAGATTTTTCTTCACTTTTCACCATGAATAGTAAATTTTCAAAATCTTCCTAACGTGCTTAAAATATATGGTGAAAATCCAAAATTTTTGCATAGAAGTAAAGCTCTTACCTCAAGGAACATGGATCTAGAAAATCTCACTTGATTCCACCAAGAAGTCTCCAAATTTCACTTGCCCTAGCCCGCAAAATTGCGAACTCGAGTTAGGAAAGACGATAGGAGGCGTTAAAAATGGCATTGTCAGACAAAAACATTTCACTTTTAACCGTTCGTGAACCAATGCTTAAGCAAGGGTAACTAGGGCTTAGGCGCCTGCCTCTCAGATTGGCTCGTGCTTAATCGCGAGATATGTCCCTTCAGCGCCAGTGCACAATTTTTGAAATTTTTAATTTTAAGTAAAATGCACCATTAGCCTAAGTAAACCGCCCCTAAATGGTCTCATAGCACTTAAATGACTATTTTTACTTCCTATAACTCCCTTCTCTCTCAAAATTCTCCATAATAATAAATTCAATTTGAGGCTAAAAATAACACAAATTTTCACAAAAACAAACTTATATTAATTTGCAAACAAGTACAAACATATTTAAAACTTAGTTCTCTCTCCAAATAGTCTTAGATGAGAAAATTTTCTAAGTACAAAACACTTAACACACATTTACAATTAAACACATAAGTGACACAAACACTAAACACAAGACATAAACACTACACACTTAATAACTTGACTCCAAACACACAATTCCTAACAGTTAACTTAATGCCACTCTTCATTAGAAGGAGCAAATTCTTGTCTCTCAGTAGTGTCTCCAAGAATATAGAGTTGATAAAATGGATGGTGGTGACGAGCTCTAATACTATCATCTTCGATCCACTTTTGCTTGAGGAACATCGCCTTATTTGCTTCCTTTACATAACTAGTTTGGCTGAATTGCATCTTAAGTTGCCACCCAATATGTTCTAGATGAGCATGCAATTCAAGCACCTTAGTCTCTAATACAAATATAGTATCCTCCATCTCGTTGATTTTCTCTGATATCCCTTCAATACTAACGGCTAAGAAACCATTACACATTTCCTGTGCACTTTGACTAATGAACTTCTTTCTCATGGCTTCTTCTTTCTTCCTCAAATCCATCTCCCATTAAGACATTTTCTCTAAATCTCTCTCTTTCTTTGATAAATCTCTCTCTTTCTTTAAATCTCTCTCTTTCTTTGACTTTTAGGGCTAAAAATAATTCGGGGTGAAAATCCTTCACAAACTCCTTCTATTTATAGGCCTAATTCCCTTTCATAACTTTTAGGCATGACTAGAAACTATCAAGACACGTTTATTCCAACTAAATTATAGTCACAACTTCTAGAAATTGAAATTTGCACATTTGATTAAATTACCGCGCTTAAGCGCCGGCACGCTTAAGCGCCGAAATCTGGCACTTAAGCACCAGTGCACATTTTTGCACCATTCAACTAAATGTCTGAATTCTCATTCAAACATGTCTAGGTCACTAAATAAAGTCTAAAAAATCATTACTATCACATAATAAACTCAAAAATGTTACCCTGAATTTCTTAATTAGACTCTAAACAACAATCAAAGCAAAAACATACTGGTAACTATGGGTTGCCTCCCACAAAGTGCTTGGTTTTGCGTCGTCAGCCCGACGTAACCAATCCTCATTCTGGTTGATCCAAAATCATTTCATCATTATATTTATGCTGATCCTCTATATAATAAGGTTTCAGCCTATGTCCATTAAATTTAAAAATTTTCTCAGAATTAGAATCGTTAATATCCACAACTCCATAAGGATAAACTCTTATCACAATAAATGTGCTCATCCACCTGGACTTAAGTTTGCCTAGAAATAATCTTAGCCTTGCATTATATAGAAAACGTGTTGCCCTAGCTGAAAATTTTTAGTAAGAATCTTTCGATCATGCCACATTTTCATCTTTTCTATATAAATTTTAGTATTCTCATAAGATTCATTTCTTATCTCTTCAAGCTCATTTAATTGTAATAATATTTTCTCACTAGCATCTTTTAAATTATAATTGAACTCTTTAATAGCCCAATATGCTTTATGCTCAAGTTCAACTGGTAAGACAAGCTTTCCAAAATATTAGCCTATATGGGGACATTCCTATAGGAGTTCTATATGCAGTCCTATAAGCCCACAAAGCATAATCAAGTCTGAATGACCAATCCATTTTTATTAGATTCATAGATTTTTCCATAATTTTTTTAATTTTTTGATTGGAAAATTCAACCAAACCACTTGTCTGAGGGTGATAAGCAATAGCAATCCTATTAAATATAAGATATTTCTCTAATAACTTGTCCATAATGACATTTTTGAAATGACTTTCCCCATCAGTAATGATAACTCTCAGCATCCCAAATCTACAAAATATGTTTGTTTTCAAAAATTTTGTACCACTTTGAGCATCACATGGAGGTAAAGCAATAGCTTCTATCCATTTGGATAAATAGTCTACTCCTAACAGAATGTATAAATTTCTAAAAGATGGTATAACAAATATTTCAACTTCTAGCATATAATTGTGGGGAATCTCAGTTCTTCTAGAAATATTGCCTTCTCTTTGACATATATCACAAGTTTTGATATAAGCATTAACATCTCTAAAAATTATAGGCCAATAAAATCCAAATTGTAGAATTTTGTATGTTATTTTATCAACACCAAAATGTCCCCCAAAATCAGAATTATGATATTTTTGAATAATTTCATAAGTTTCTTCTATTGGTACACATATTCGAATGATCAGATCATTTCCTTATTTATATAAATATGGGTCATCTCAAAAATAAGTTTTAGCTTCAGAAATAAATTTCCTCTTTTGTTGGTATGTCATTCCATAGGGTTTAAGATCACTAACAATATAGTTCACAATATCGACATATCACGGAACATGCCACTCATTTACAGTGAACAAATTTTCATCTGGAAAATGTTCATGAATTTCTTTTTTTCAAAACAGAGTGTTTTTTCTAATTCAAACATGGACAAATGATCAGAAATTTGATTTTCAGTTCCCTTCTAATATACTATTTCAAAATAAAATTCTTATAAAAGAAGAATCCATCTTATAAGTCTCGGTTTAGTATCCTTCTTTTTCATTAAGTACTTAATAGCAGAATGATCTATATGCATTATACAATGAGTTCCAATCAAATACAATCTAAATTAATCAAAGGCATATACTATTCCTAATAACTCTTTTTCAGTTGTTGTATAATTAATAGTCTTATTAGCATAATACATGAGCTTGAAAATCTTATCATATTTCTGATGTAAAACAGCTCCAATTGCATAATCACTAGCATCACACATTAGTTCAAAAGGTTTCTCCCAGTCCGGTGAAACAAATATAAGAGCAATGATCAATTTTTCCTTTAAAGTTTCAAAGGTTTTAATGCAATCTTGGTTAAAGTTAAAGTTTACATCATTTTCTAGAAGTTGGCATAAAGGCTTGGTAATTTTTTAAAAATCATTGATATATCGTCTGTAGAATCTTGCATGTCCTAAAAACTCCTAATTTCCCTTACATTAGTTGGATAAGGTAAATTAGCGATCACTTGAATTTTAGCAGGATCTACTTCCATACCATTTTTTGATATGTGATGACCTAATACAATTCTTCATGCTACCATAAATTGGCATTTTTCCCAGTTAAGGACTAAATTTGTTTTTTCACAGTGCTTAAGAACTTTAGATAAATGTTTTAAACATGAGTCAAATGAAGTTCCAAACACTAAAAAGTCATTCATAAAGACTTTAATCCCTTTTTCAATTAAATCACAAAAAATTACCATCATACATCTTTTAAATGTAGAAGGGGCATTACATAAACTAAAGGGCATTCTTCTAAAAGCAAAAGTACCATAAGGACTGGTAAATGTTGTTTTCTTTTGATCCTTAAGAGATATTTGAATTTGGTGTTAACTAGTATATCCAACCAGAAAATAAAAGTATTTATGCCCAGCTACTCTATCCAGCATTTGGTCTAGCTAGTCTAACCAACATCTGATCTAGAAAGGGTAGTGGAAAATCAATTACTCTAGTAGTAAGATTTAATTTTCTATAATCAATCCATATTCACCACCTTGTGACTTATTTATGTTCATTTACAGTCACAGTTACTCCATCTTTCTTAGGAACACAGTGAATTGGACTAACCCATGCACTATTTGAAATAGGGTAGATAATTCCAACATCAAACCACTTTAAAATTTCTTTATTAACAACCACTTTCATAACAGGATTTAATGCCTATTGTGGATTAGCCCTGGGTTTGCAGTTTTTTTCCATATTAATTCTATGCAAACAAATTGAAGGATTGATTCCTTTAATATCAGCAATTGTCCATCCGAAGGCTTTCTTAAAATTTTTCAGAATTTTCATCAGCTTTTCTTCTTCTTCCTTTGTTAACTTTGTAAAAATTATAATAGGTAAAGTAGAGAAATCTTATAAAAAGACATATTTTAAATGTTCAGGAAGTAATTTCAACTCAAGTTCTAGAGGTTTTTCAATAGATGGACAAAATGATTTATCTTTTTCCATCGTGTCCAAAGTTTCAAAACTTTCTTGAACATAACTTGAATCTTCTTTAAAAAGGTTTACGCATTGATCTAATTCCTCTTCTTGCTCGTGTTCTAAATCTTTTTCTTCATATTTTTCTTCATAAGTAGTCTTGAAATGTTATTCGCTCATATATCTTAGATCTATTCTATAGCATTCATTATCTTTATCTTTTGCAGGGTATTTCATTGATTTTGAAATGTTAAAAGTAACAGTTTGATCATTGACGTGCATTATTAATTCCCCTTTCTGCACATCTATCATTACTCTTCCTGTGGTTGCTCTTTTTGTGGCTAGGAAAGGTCTCCTCAAAATGATAGGTATCTCTTTATCTTCCTCCATATCTAGCACAATGAAACCAAAAGAAAAGATAAATTGATCCATTTTCTTCTATAACTCCTTTAGGGTAGGTTATTGAATGATCTCCTAACTGCAGAGTTACATTAGTAGGGGTTATTTCTCCTAATGCCTATCTCTTAAATATTGATAATGGCATAAGGTTAATGCATGCACCTAAATCACACAAAGTTTTCCCATAAAATCTATCTCCTATTACACATGGAATTGTAAAGCTACCAGGATCTTTAAGCATTTCAGAAAGTTCCTTCTGAATTATAGCACTACACTCTTCACTAAGTGAAACACTCTCGTTATCTTCAAACTTCATTTTTCTGTTGAGAATATCCTTCATAAACTTTACATAGCTTGAAATTTGTTCTAAGGCTTCAACAAATGGAATATTGATTGTAAGGTTCTTAAATATTTCCAGAAATTCTCAAAATTGCGTATCCAAGTTCTGTTGTCGAAGTCTTTGAGGAAATGGAGGTGTTGGTTTTTGTAAATCAATTTTCAGTGGAGAAATAGGTTTATTAGAATCTTTCGGAGCATCCTTCTTTTGATTCTTCAATTTCTTCTTTCTCTACTTCAATCTCTTTTTGAATGCTACCTTCCAACTCTCTTTCGCTTCTAAGTTGTACGACTTTAACTTACTCTTTATTCTGGTCATTTAGATTTGATTCAATATTATTAGGAAGTGTTCATTGGGATATATTACTTAATGAACTTGCGATTTGCCCAAGTTGATTCTCAATATTTTTAATTGTAGCTCCTTGACTTTGTAACTGATTACCCAATTGTAACACCACTTCTTCTATAGAAAACTTCTTATCCTTAAATTATGTATTACTATTGATTCATGGAGGATAAGTAGATCTATAATTATTATTTCCTTGGTTGTTCCAGTTTCCCAATGGGTTTACTTGGTTGTTCCCTCATTGTTGATTATTACAGCCCGAATTGTTATTCTAATTAAAGTTAGAATGGTTCTTCCAACCTGGATTATAATAATTAGAATATGGGTTATTCTGCTTATTATTTATGGCATTCAAAGTCTCTAATGATGTTTGTGAATCTACCATTTGGCCTAATAAATTCTCTTCAATCATGGAAATTGGTTGAGAAAAATTCATTCCAAATTGCTCTAACTTCCTTGAAATTACAACAACTTGATTTGTTAATGTAGTAACTGCATCAGTTTCAAGAATATTAGCTACTTTTTTTGGATTCATCCTCTCAAAAGGCCATTGAAAATTATTGGTAGCCATCTCTTAAATTAAAGCATAAGCGTCATGAAAAAAGCATAAGGCGTCATGAAAAGGTTTTGACATCAATGAACCACCAACAGTGACATCGATAATAGATCTAAGAGAACCAATTAATCGATTATAAAAGGTTTGAATTATTAACCAATCTGGTATAGCATTGTGTGGACACTCTCTTAAGAGTTCTTTAAATTATAAGATTGTTCACTGGAAAATTTTTAGAATTTCATCTAGGTTAGAGGACCACATGGAAAAAATTTCATGATTTTTTAAATTAAAATTTAGTTATTATAATTATTTATTTTTTGTAATGATTATTTAAATAGAAAATTTAACTTAATTTTAAAAATTACTTTTTATAGTTTTATTAAATCTCTCTAATTCCGAAGAACTAAGAGAAACACCCTTTTCATTTTTACAATTTCTATTTTATTTATTATAATTATCTTAATGGAAAATTAAGAAAAATACATTTTTAGCATTTAAAAATTCATAACTAAATTAGAAAAATTAGGAAAACTTTTTTAAAGGGTCATATGTGAGTAAAGAGAAATCATGAAATTTTTTGTGTATTTTTATATTTTTGTGATTTTTAATTATTTTTTGATTATTTTTAATTTAAAAAGTAGCTCAAAAATAAACTGTTTATTTAAAAAAAACTTATTTTCCCTAGTTGCTCCTAATCATAAGGAACTTAGAAAGCTGATTTTCATAATTTTACTGATTATAGTTTATTTATTGTAATTATCTTATTGAAAAATCCCCATTTCACTTAAAGAATAGACATTAATGATCAAATCAGTTCAAATAGGTTTCAAATTTATACAAAAAGTCAAAGTGATCATTATTTATTGTGTGGAACTATTTTTTATAATTTTTAAGTTATATTATATTATTTTAATTTTTATGGCTTAAAATGACTTAATTAGCTATAGTAATGTACATAAATATTTAAACTTAATTTATATTTTTCCTAGAGTCCTCTAACCACAGGAAAGCCACCAAAATAAGTTTCATATTTTTCTAATTTATATTTTAACATATAATTCTTTTAGGCAAAAATGGACAACAAGGCTTGAAAATTAGGTTTTCATGGCTACAGATGTTCTCTAACTTTGCAAAAATCAGAGAACATCCCTACGGCCATGAGGAAAAATCCCCTAAAATTTCAAGTCATGGTGATTATTTTTTATTTAATTAAAATTAAAATAAACCAGTGAGTTTTTAATTTATTAAATATAAAACACATGTCGATTAATTTTTATTTTTTGTCCATAATATTTTCCTTTGTTCACTAAACAAGAGGGTATTTTTATTTTTTTTTAATGATTTTTCTAAACCAATTTATGAATTTTTAAATTTTCTGAATTAATTTAAATAAAATACCATATTTTTTTTACTTATCCACGTGGCATCCGACTCATCCTCGGCAGCTCTGAAAGCACACATGACATGCTCTCATTCGACGTCGCCTTCCGCGTCATGCGACATAAACTTTATGAACTTAGCTCCCGTCTGATGCTTTCTCCATCATTCAATCAAGACGCACGAATGGACGACATCCATTCATCATCCCCAAGTGTTCTATACCAAGAATTATCCACACAAAAACCCTAAGATCTTGCTTGGTACTTAACCAAATCACATGGGGTTTATTCCTATAGCTTCATCTAGTCAAGGAAAACCTATATGTAAGGTTACATGAATATGAAATACAAGTTCACTTCGCAATTGATCAAACTAAATGCAAATTAAGGGATTTTAAAATATACCTTAGCCAAAAAGGTGAGGCCTTGATTGAGTGCTTGTGGAAGCTTCAGTTGAGTCAAACGAACCTCCTTAAATTGTTAGTTTCCTCTTGTATAAGTTCTAAGTAGGAGTTTGACCAACAGGTGGTGCGGCCTCAGTCTAAAAGTGGGTTAGAGAGCTCAACAGAGAGGGATTTTGATGGGGAACTTCCACGTTTGGTTTGGGGAAGCTTTTGGAAGGTTTAATTTGCGCTTTCGTGGAGTTTAATGGAGTGAAAGAAAACCCTCTAGATTTTGAGCTCAAAATTAGGGTTTCACAATGGGTTTGAGTGGTTGAAAATGGCAGGTTTGAACTCAGGGAAGCTTGGAGAGGCTCTAGAAGCAAATTGGCAGAGTTTCCCAAAGGATTTGGGTTATCTCCTTTCTTGGCCATGAGAGGGTTCATAATAATAAAGGGAGCCATGAATGCCACCAGGCAAGCCAGGGGCACAACGAATATGCTTAGGTGGAGGGATAAACGACGCAAGTGACCAATGGGATTAAGCCATCTCAGAGAGTCTCAATTTTGGGTTTGATCCATTTGGAACCTCTCAGGTATGGTGTTTTCTGTCCACTAGGTCAGGCAGCTAGGGCTAAGCTGGTGGCTAGCTGGGTCAAGGGGGCTAGAAGGTTTAATTGTTATAGTTTGGGGACATAGAAAGGCTGATGGGAAGAATTCCCTTGGTTTTGTAAAATTTGGGAAGAAATTCCCTAATTTAAGAGAACCTCACTCCATTGTACCCTTAGAGTTGGCTAGGTGGATCTAGGCTGGTCCATAGGATCCAACTTGTGGCTGTGGTGGCCAAGTTTGTGCTAGATCAAATGATTGAATATAAGTTTAAGGCGTGAGTTCAAAACTTGGAGTTTGGCTTGAACATAGGCTTGGTTTGGGCTAGAGCTTGGATCTAGGTCAGTTGATTAGCCAATTTTATTTATAATATTTACATGAAGTATTTGGTCAATTGGGTTGAAGATTGAAGGGCCAAGAAGTTCAATTTTGAAGAAATTGAACTTTGGGCAAAAATTAGAGGTTTTGGTTTTAGTTGAATTTGGGCTAGGCTTGAGGCCAGTTCAAAGCAAATTAAAGGTTCAAATTGATTTAGGAGAAAGTCATGAAGAGTTTAAAAATAAAAATTGAGAAAATTGGATGAATTAAGGGGTTCAATTTGATGGGATTATAGCTTATGGTCAAATTGGGGACTGAAATTTGACTTGGAATTTGATTTTGAAATTGGATTCAATTGGGCTTGAATATGGTTTCAATTGGTCTTAAACATGATGAAATTTTATTTAGGTTTGAAACTAGGGAAGTTTGAGATCAATTTAGCAGAAAATGATGGATATGGAGACTTTAGGAATTTAGGGGTAAAATTGGGATTTTGGTCAAAACTGGTCAATTTGGTCAAATTAGACCCAATGGATGGCAAAAATTGTAATTGGGAATATTTAGGATGATTTTGGAATTTTTGGGAATTTTTTGAATTTTGGAAATTTTTGGGTCTTGAGGGGCGTTTTAGTTAGACGTATTTTTGGTAATTTTGGAAATTTTGGGTTTTTTTGAGCAATTTGGGTGATTTAAAATGGTTTGGGATGATTTTTAGATAAAATATGAGGAATTGGATGGTTTATAAAAATTTAGAGTTTTAGGGGAAATTTGATAATTTTAGGAATTTTTTTTTGGGAAAAAAGACCAAAATTAGGAATTTGGATAGAATGAGGTCAATTGAAGATGCTAATCATAAAATTACCCTTATGGTGCCATGAGACCAAGGTAATCCCTATTTTGGATCCTCCATGTGTTGGTTTTAGCCAAACCCTAGCCTAGGGCTAAGGGTTTGGGGAACCATCCACATGAGTCTCCAAATGAGTAGAGGATCAACTCAAGCTAAGCATGTTTGGTTAAGGGTTTAGGATGTGAGTGAAGGTGAGGGGTTTTAAGTGTGTGTGTGTTTGCAAAACTGACCAAGACTACCCCAACCAGGGCTAACCCTAAGGCCAAATAGTCCTATGGAGACTCTACTTGAGCTCCTCCATGTCAGCTCTACCTACAAAGTGTTAGAGGTTAGAACCAATATGTGAAACTTCAAGAGAGAAAAGAGGCATTTAGAATTTCTAATAGCGAGGTTTCCCTTACTAGTCCTCTAGGAATAATTAGCAAGAAAATCCTACGTCTAGCCTTCTAAGGATGAAAGACAAGACCTCAACAAAAAGTGAAGTCAACGCATGAAAATCAAAGATTATTTCTAACAGGGACTGGCTTTATGAGCTAGAATGAATCATGAATAATACAATAAATTACTTTCAAAACCTTTTTAGAGCTTTTGAGATAAATCTTGTCGGTTTTAAAAGAGATATTTTTTAAGACATCTCAATTCAATTTTAATCAAAATTTTTGTACTATCATTCTAGAAGAACAAGAGATATTTGGCGCTTTTAATTTAATTATTGCTAACAAATCTATAGGGCATGATGCTTTTATTACAACCTTCTATTTGCATGCTTGCAATATGATTAAAAATGTTATGATTAATGTTGTTCAAAGTTTATTTTTGAGTGTTATTCCTCATAATTATTTCACGGAAGTTGTTATTACTTTAATACCTAAAGAGTATTTTAAATATTATTGGTTTAGCTCTAGGGTTATAAGCCTAACTTGGGTCGTGTCTAAAGTTCCGAGTAAAATCATTGTTAAAAGCTTAAATCTATTACTTCCCTTTATTATCTCTTTACAACAAATTATTTTTCTTCTTGATCATTGCATTATCGATTATTTTTTTATTTCACAAAGGCTTTTACATTCCTTTGATAAAAAAATGAGAGCTTGTAATGTTTTTTTAAAGCTTGACATAAAAAAGACTTATGACATTATTAGCTGGGACTTCATATTGTTGGTGCTTAACATAAAGGCTTCTCGTCAAAATTTTGCAAGATTACCAATATGTCTATAGATAGTAATTACAAGTCCATTATTATAAATTATCAAAGTCATGGTCATTTTAAATCGAGGAGAGGATTAAAGCAAAGGGATTCAATGTCTCCCATTAGTTTTACTATCACTCTTGATTATCTCTCTTGCTTATTGAGCAATGACCTTGAATTGCACACTAACTACTCATTTGATTCTAAAGAGGATGAACTTATCTCACATTCATCTTATGCGAATGACCTTATTTTTATTTGCAATGGTTGGAAAAGCAATATCACTTAAATCCATAATATTTTGCTTCATTTTTATCAAGTTTTTTCTTTATCTTTGAACAAATTTAAATGTGACATTATTGTGAGTAAAAGATTTACGATTGCTAAACAACATTGGCTTAAGGAATTATTTGGATTTAAAAATAAATTGTTTGTATTAAATATCTTGGGATTATACTTTCCAGGATAAAAATATGAACTTGTTTTTCAAGAAGCTTTGCATAAATTTTCCAAAAAAAATTTAAAATTGGGATAACTCTTTTCTTTCATTCGCGGAAGGCTTACCTTATTGCATAGTGTGTTATCTACTGTGCCTTTATTTGCACTTCATAATTCTAAGATGATTGTTGGTATGCAAAATGAAATAGAAAGATGTTTTAATAAATTTTTTATAATCTGGCCATGGAAAAAGCATTCATTAAGCATCTTGAAAAAAAGTTATGTAAGCTTAAGTTTGCTAATGGATTGCGTTTCACATCTTTGAAGACTATCTGCTGAGGATTTTTGTGTATTGCCACACAACATTGAAATTATAGAAAGATTTATATCAAGATGATCGGGCAAGTCATTTTGAAGAATAATATATCTCCAAAAGAAAAATAATTTTACCTTAAAATAATGTGTCTGATCTCCCGAAAGATGAAAGCCTTCGCCAGTTTATGAAACCAGTGCTTTTTTCTCTTATGTTACGTGTGAAAAATAGGCCTTATTGTAATTCTGAGGTCTTCTTCCCTACAAGGACCATCCCTCATAGTTAATTACATTTATAGAGTCATTGAACCTATAAAAAAACCCTCAATTAATATAATAAGTCAAATCGTCAGAAGTAAAACATTCATGATTGAGCTTGTTGGAGATAAGTAAAAGATTCAAATTGGAACAATTAGGCTTAAAGGGATTGGACATACAGTCCAAAAATAATGTGTTAATGGAAAGACCGGAATGTAGAGATTTAAGCACCTGATGAAGGGAGTCTATGCCAAAAGAGTGATGAGTAAAGAGTTTTTGAAGAGGCTGATAAGTTTGAATCGATCGGGTGAAAATAATCAAGGATACTTAATTTTAGTAATTGAAGTGGTTGGAACCCTAAGATAAGAATAGAGTTAGATAGAAAACATTTCTATATAAGAAGTGAAACATTAGACTCTTTAAAGAATTTTAATCGGTTTATTAACCTAGACTTTGAGAATAATGTCCTCGGTCAAGATGCTCTTCGCTTTCTGTCATCATGAAAAAGTTGGTAAATGTCGACAATAACTAGCCTCATAACCATGAATATTTATAGAATGCTGGAGCACAAGGGATTCCTAGTGTCAAAGTGGTTTAAAACACCTTCGTCAATAACCATTGGTTAAGTTTGATACATCTAAAATATATAGTGTTACTAGACATATTTTTATACCAATTTTTTAGATATGGTGCTTTAATAGAAGGTATTTTTGTGTTTTTCTTGCATATACAGGTAAAAAGGGTGAAAAATGCTTAAAGGAGTGAAAAATGATAAAATTTGGAGCAAAAAGGTGAAAAATGTGCAAAAGAGTTTTGGCGCCTAAGCGCCAGATCCGACGCTTATACGCTGGTTAAAAAGAGAAGGCCGCGCCTATGCTAAGGTGAAAAATGCTTAAATGAGTGAAAAATGATTAAATTTGGAGCAAATAGGAGAAAAATGTGCAAAAGTGTTTTGGCGCCTAAGCGTCGGGTAAACAGAGAAGGCCACGCCTAAGCGTCAGAGGCCCCACGCTTAAGCACTAGTGGCAGTTATTGGACGAGAAAATTCAATTTTTCTAAATTTTGAAGAGATTTTTGAGGCACCTATTGGCTTAATAGGTTGTTACAACCATCGTGGATGAAAATTATTGCTAAAGGATGCATATATTGAGAAAATACATCGAATCTAGACATATTTTGAATAGAAACCAAGACACCTTTTGGAAAATTATAAAAGAAAGAAGATTGGGACTTTGAAAGAGGTCCTAAAAGTATTAGAAAGTTATGAAAGTTTTCATTTGGGGAGTTAGTTCGGAGAGATTTTCAGGCACCACTTTTACTCTTAGTTTTTCCTTTTTGTTATTTTATTTTGAGTGATTGTAAAGAAAAGAGAATCAAAGAAACTTCAAGAGTTTGGTGGAGGACTTGAGATAAGTTTTTATCTTTTTGTTTTGAGACTACTTTTAGTTTTAATTGAGACTTGTTTTATGTTTGATAATGATTTCTTCTTTTAAACTAAAGTGTGGTTTTGTTTTCTCCATGGATTCTGAGTAGTTTTCGTTATTTTTCTTCTTAAAATGATAAGTAATTATGTTTTGGATAGAATTTGTGGAAAGTATTGATCTTCAATGAAGAAAGAAGTTGTGATGATTTAAATCCATGCACTTCATTTACTTCTTGATTTGACTAATCCAGATGTTAAAATTTGTTGTTAGAACATGTAAGAACCTGGCTGGTATTGTCTCAATCAACAATTGAAAAGAATCACATGAGGTTGTATGCGTGAGAATGTAGTTCATATGATTGAGTGCAAATAAATAGGGAAATATTCATTGAAGGGTGTAGAGTTAGAGGACTTTAAAGTGACAGGTTAAAGCCCCCAACTTGGTTTATTATGTTAGGTTCTGATACAAGAATGTTAACCCCCAGGTAGAGGGAATCAAAGGACCTTTAGAGTGAGAGCTAGTATCTTCCCTGCCTAGCCGGTCTTCAGAACTATTCAAACTTTAAATTAGTCAATATTCTTTATAGCATCTCTAGTAAGGGTAAAGAATATTATTGCTCCTATTTGACACAACACAATTTGCATACTTCAACAACAGAATTCCTATACTTATTACTAATTCATAATAAGAAGGGAGTTATTTTCATATTTAGTGTTTTTCTTCTGCAAAAACTCTAGTTATCTTTTTAAATTGTTATTGTTCGATATTCATGTCTTAATCAAAAAGTCCTATATTACTTGATAATGATATGTATACTTGCGTAGTATCCCAATATATATAAATTAAAAGTTAAATTCTTATTTTTCTTCAGGATTAAGTTTTTGGTTTTGTTGCAAAGAAAGGAAATATAAGTGAAATATAATTTGAATTATTATTATATTGTGCATATTAGCAGTATCTAAGGATCAAGTTTTGGGCGTCATTGCCAGGGATAAATTTAATTTAAAAGCAAATTTCTATTTTTAGAAAGTATTATTTAAACTTCAAGTTATCTTATCTGTCGGCACTATTTTTGATGTGGGGTTTGCCCG
>NW_018251389.1:12458-13004 GCF_001263595.1 Phalaenopsis equestris | reverse complement strand
CCTCGTTAGCAACTGTAGGTTACCTCCTCGAAGGAATTCCCGATCATCCGATACAGATGTCTTAATTTAGTTGTTGTAATTTTGTGTGATGTTAGTGATTAAATTTTGAGTTTTATATTTTGAATGTTGTAGAGGTGAATTTTATCTTGGTTGATTTTAATTTTAGTTTTGATTTTGGTTTTGTGGCTATCCTGATAGTTTTAATTTTCATGCAGGGTGGTGTCGTTGTTTAGCATGCAAGTTTGCAGGTATAAAAGTACAGTATGAAAGTACAAGAAAAACGATGCTGAAAACTGTAAAAGCGTACCTGGCGAGTCTTCTTGTTCCACCATCTGAAACTCAAAAGGCATGTTAATGCAGTTTATATGAAATAGGGAAGTAAAATTTTGACAACCTACCTAACCTTAAGTCATATCTTGGTGGGTCCTTAGGATTTTAATTAAGGATGATGTTTCTAAGAAAAATATATTAAGTTTAGTAGATCTCCGAGGTATACAATAGATCTAGAGAAAGAAGTAGGTCCATGCTACTCTCTCGCTGCCTGGT
>NW_018251389.1:10264-11773 GCF_001263595.1 Phalaenopsis equestris | reverse complement strand
CTCTAACACTTCATAATTTATCAAATTCAATTCAAATGACTTTAAAAATTTTATCCTACCTCATTCATGGGTCAATCAAGACATCAGAAGAGAAAATGTGATTTTTGAAAATTTAATTTAATTTATATAATTATTTTTACGCAAAAATAGGATTCTTCAAAGAAAATTCCTAACTTGACCAACGTAAATCCTAATCCCTTGAAAACTTTATTGGAGGTAGACCTAGATTAGGAAAGCCTTTGGACCAAATTTCATGATTTTTTAAAATTTATTTGAATTTTAATAATTATTTTAATTTCAGGGGTATTTATTAAATATAAAATATTTTAAATGGAGAAAATTAAGTTTTATATTTTTGAAAACTCCTCCTAAGGTCAGAAAACTCAGAGAAGAAAATTTTATATTTTTTTGAGTTTTATTTGATTTATTGGAATTATTTTTAGTGAAAACCCATTTTTAGACTTTAAAAATTATTTTTAAGTTTTAAAATTCAGTATCTTTATTTAGAAAATTAGGAAAAATATTCTAATTGTTCCAAAGTTTTTAGGAAGCAATTTAGAAAATTTCCATGAATTTTATTATTTTTGTGATTTTTTATGGATTTTTAATTATTTAAATATTTAAAATAGGTTAAAAATGAAGTTTTTATTTTAAACTCCATTTTATTTTTAGAAAATACCCCTGATCATAGAGAACTCAGGAAATAAGCTTGTATAAATGGTTGAGTTCTTTTTTTATTTTTTAAGAAAATATTTAAGTGCCAAAAATGTTATTTATCTTTAAAAATCAACTTAAGTTACCAAATGAACTCAAAATGTTTTGGAATTTTTGTGTTATCTCTCTCATTTTTTATCCAAACTAGATGAATTTTTTTTAAATGCTTGCCTATACTAGAGGATCACATCCATAAGATTATGATGTCATGGAATCATGCCATGAAATCAACTCAAAACAAATGGAGAGTTCAAATAGGCTCGGGAGGAAGAGAAGTTTTATTCCTTTGCTCTGAAAAGTGAAGCTTCGATTAGAGAGTCTTGGCACTCTCATATTATGGGCACGCTCGTCATGATCCAAAGATGCTAGGGATTGAGTCTCTGGTCTTGGTGTAGGGCCTAGGTACAATTTTGATCACGACCGAATTTGGGTGTTGGTCTAGAGCTATGGAAGAGGCTCTGGCTTCTTTCACTATTGTGAAGGTGTGGGTGAAGTTAATTTGAGTTTGATGGACTGTGGAGGTGTATTGGGCTCTGTCCTGATTTCCGGCAAGATTTCAAGCTCAAAATTGAACTCCAGCAATATAAATTGGTGAGGGAAAATGGTTGGAATGCATTGAGGGGATCTTAGGGGGTATCTTAGGGAAGCTCTGTGGTCAGTTTGGAGAGGTTTCTCTAAGAAATTTTCAGCACCACTTCCCATGGCCGTGGGAGGTTCTTTTTATAAAATCGGCTAAGGGGTGGTTGTCATGGCCATGTAAGGGGTGCATTGTGCTAATTAGGGGGGGGGCAGAGG
>NW_018251389.1:5360-9421 GCF_001263595.1 Phalaenopsis equestris | reverse complement strand
CTATATTGGTCATATCAAAGGTGAATTTGAGTTTAGAATTGAAATTGGGGTAAATTGAGACCAATTGGATAGACATTTGGGGTAATTTGGGAAAAATATGGGCCTTTAAAGGGCAATTTGGGTGTTTTGGTCAAATATAGTCAAATTGGCCAAATTGGGTCATGTGATAGTTGCAAAAAATAAAATTGGAAATATTTGGGAGGTTTTGGGAATTTTTGGGATTTTTTAGAATTTTTGGAATTTTGGGGTAAGGAGGGGTATTTTGGTAATTTGGCCAATTTTGATGATTTTGGGTAGTTTGGGTGTTTTCAAGGTGTTTGAAATAATTTTTAAACCAAGTTCGGTATTTTGGGTAGATTTGGGAATTTTGATCAAATTTGGGGTTCTAAGGGTATCTAGGTAATTTGGGGAAATTTAGGGGCAAAAGGATAGGTTGGGTATCTTGGTAGAGTTGGAGTACGAACCACCATTAATATACCATGGACCAATCAAAACCCCATTTTGGGTCCTCTATGTAGTGGTCTTAGCCAAACCCTAGCCTAGGGCTAGTGGGTTTAGGGGACCACCTACAGGAGTCTTCCAAAAGTATCAAGAGACCAAAGCCTAGAAGTTTAAGTTTAGAGTAGTGAGTGATTGTGAGTGCAAGTGATTGCAAGTGAGTGCCTTAGCCCTAGACCAACACCCAGGGTCAATTCTAAGGTCCAGCAGTTCTAAGGGTAACTCATCTTGAGTTCTCCCATAGTGACCCCACCTACTAAGTGCTAGAGGTTAGAACCAATATGTGGGACTTCAAGTTGAGTATAGAAGAGTTTGAGTTTCTAATGGTGAGGATTCCTTGTCTAGTTTTCTAAGAATAGTCAATAGGAAAGTCCTAGGGCCGACCTGAGGCTACTAAATAGAAAAACTGAACCTCAACCAAAAGTGAGGTCAACAATCCCTTCTTATTCGGTTCCTCTCCTCTTTGAATCATTTATGTGGTTCGGGAGGGAGATTCATTCGAATGGGGGAAGTATACGACGATTGACAATCTGACAACTCCTTTTAAAAAAAAAAAGAGAAAAATGAACGGAAACAATCTCCTATAAAATCCAATATGTCCTATAAAGATCCTAACTCCTCTTACTGTAGTAGGTGGAGGTAGGTTTGATATAGCCTGGATTTTTGCGGGATCTACTTCCATGTTATTTTCTGAAATTTTAAATCTAAGCACAATTCCTTCTGCAACCATGAATTGAATTTTTTCCCAGTTCAATATAAGATTAGTCTTTTCACAATGTTCTAGAACTTTCTCTAAATGATTTAGACATATTTCAAATGAATTAAAATGAATTCCAAAATACAGAAAAATCGTCCATAAAGACTTCAACCGATTTTTCAATCAAATCATTGAAAATTGACATCATACATCTTTGAAATGTTACATAATTCATGAATTTCATTCATCTTATGTTTTGCATAATTTCTTAAAGGTCTAATCTTTTAGTTAGCCCAGCGTAGGGTTTACATAATCTCTTAAGGGTCTAAACTCTTCAACATTTTGATTATTTTGATTTGTCATTTCTTGAAAATTTTCAGAAATTTTTAATTTTTTAATTTTTCTAATAGTTCTCTCTAATTCAGAATCATAGGGCACAAATCCTGTGGAACCTGAACTGTGCATACATCACTACAAAACACATAAAATAAAAACACACAAATAAGAACTTTATATTAAAACAACACCACAATATTCCTATAAGAAATCTAAAAATTTAAATAAGAATTTTAAAAAATAGAAATTTGCTTTCTAAAAATTTATTCAAAAAATTTTATAATTCTCCCAGGCAACGGCACCAAAAATTGGATCCTGATTCTCTTTATAGTTGTTAATGTGATGTATGCAATTTTATTCTTAATTTTCCTTAATTATAATTCTTACTTTGCAATGATGCCAAAACTTGATTACGTCCAACAGTGATGCAACAGAAATATAGTTGTGTAAAATTTATAAAGTTGACTCCGCTTTACAACAATGCCAAAATCTTAATGTGGTATTTTATAAATAATAAAGTTAAGCTCTTAATGTAGGTTTTCTACGCAAGTATACATATCGTTATCAAGTAATATAAAACTTTCTATTTAAGTCCCAAATATCGATCTCATGAGGAAGGTTTAAATTTGAAATGATAAATTAACTAGGAAATTCACAGAATTAAAACAAAATTACTGTCACTAATTTTGAATGTTGAAGATATTATAGAAGCTAAATTATTAACTACTAGCAAAATTTAAATGTAGAGTTTTAAAATAATAACTACTAAACTATGTTTATGTGATGAAGTTTTCTTATATGAAAAAATATCTTTCCCACTATAATGAGTTTTTGGTGAAATAAGATGAGATAAATGGTTTAAATATGTATTGTCCCAAATAGGAGCAATTTTAATTTTCTAACTTGATTAAGTGTTATAGAAAATCATTGGCCAATCTTAGGTTTAGTCCCTAAATCTGTGGCTAGGCTACAAGGATACTGACTCCCACTCCAGAGCTCCCACTTCCCTTCCACTGAAGGCTAACTCTCGCTTAGTTTTTAAATTCTAAGATTGAATTGAGGATTTTTAGTCTATCACATTAAAAAATCTCCAATTCTACACCCAACAAAGTATATTTCCCTATTTATTTGCACTTAATTCCATGAACGAAATACTCCTTCATGGACTTAAATGTGATTCTCACTCTTTTGTAGAACTCATACTCCATTTCCTGGATCATATGTTTCACAACATATTTTAACAATTCAATTGGCCAAATTGAAAACTCAATAATAATAAACAAACAACACTTATCTGAAAATCTTTCACAAAGCAAACCCCTTGTAGCCTCTCTTAGAAAATATAGGAAGAATAAATCTCACACTTCTCATCCTTTCCAACACTTTTTAGAGAAGAATTCACACTTAAACTCACCATAAAAACTCAAAACTATAAAGAAAATAACTTACTAATTGTGTGAAATGGCCTGGAATGATGTAAAGTGGCAAGAAGGGGCAATGAATGGCTGAGAGAACGAAGGAAGGCGAGTTTTCTGATCAATTTTGGCTCTTAATAGAGCCTAAGGTCGGTTCTCCAATATGTGCATCCCAAAACTCTTCAAAAAGAGTCCAAATTCGTCGAATCTTCTAGAAACGGGGTATGCACCGACATTGGCGCCGTCGATGCCCATTCTTGCGTCGTCGGCACCAGAGGCCATTTAATTTAGTCCGTCTTCTCTGTTAAACGACATCATTGGCGCTGAATAATTTTTCAAATTCTTCATTTTGACTCCAAATTTCATTCTTTTTGCTTCTTTTTTGCTCTAAGTCCTAAAAATCAATAATCTGCAATAAAATAAAAAATATATCTTCCATTAAAGTGCAATATCACCAAAAATAAGTATAAATTATGGGTCTAAAATGCATATATTTTTGGTGTATCAATTCTTTATATTTCTAAGTGTAGCTCCTTAACTTTGTAACTGATTTCCATTTGTAACACCACTTCTTCTATAGATAACTTCTTCTCCTTAAATTGTGGATTACTGTTGAAACATGAAGGATAAGTAGATCTATAATTATTATTCCCTTATTTTTTCCAGTTTCCTAATGAGTTTACTTGATTGTTCACCCATTGCTAATTATTACTGCCCAAAGTATTATTCCAGTTGAAGCTGGGATGGTTCTTCTAACCAGGGTTAAATAGTAAATATGCTAATACTGAAATATAAGTTTAGAAAATGTAGCCAAGCTTTCTTCTTTAAGTTGACTCAAGTGAAGCCAATTTTTAATTAGGCATCTCTTCAAGCTTCTCCTCACATCTTTTCTTTTCTTTTTTTAGGATCATTTTCAATCATTTTATCTATTTTCTTTTCTCTTTTATTTTTCTTTTCTTTCTTTTTTTATGTGAGGATTACTATATCTGGATAGCCTTTAATGATTTTGAACTTCACTATCCCCTTCTTAAAGTTAAAAACTTTTCACATTCCTTCGCTTTATAAATTTATATTAGCTTTAAATATTTTTCATAAAGTTTTAATCTTTTCTTCTT
>NW_018251389.1:0-5330 GCF_001263595.1 Phalaenopsis equestris | reverse complement strand
AATAATTTTTTTTCCCCCCCCCCCCCCCCACCCTAAACTTAAACTTTTAAAAGATTAAGCATGAAAAATTAAATTTTCAGAGTGAAAGAAAAAAAAATTAATACATAAAGAAAAGACTTACCTGTTGAAAGTTTCTGATTTTAAACTTAACTCTGAAATATTGGAGGTGCTAATATAAAAAGCTACAATATTTAAAACATTAAATAACACATAATACATATAAAAATTTGTTGAGAAAGAGTTAACTACAAATACATTCAACAAAGTACTAAAAACTAACAACTTCCAGCAGTTTTATAGATCTATTGTTCACAACACAGCATACAATTAAAATAAAGTATCACAGTCTACAAACAAATAGTCTCAACAATAAAATACAACTAAATATAAATTAAAAAAAATCTAACTAACACATCACCAATCATCGTCTTCTTCTTCTTCTTCTTCCACATCCAAATTTTGCTGCTTATCTGGAGTAAAAATAGGGTGAGTAGGAAACTGAATTGAGTGATCACCCCTCATGTATCTGACCATTGCATCATCATAAGCAGCATCATATTCGAATTTATGTCTTATCAAATCATCATTGTGAGCATTTTTGAACTCCATATTTTTCATTCTACTATCCATTCTCAAGATATTTCCTAATTGGATCATCATCTGCTCCATAAGTTCCTGGATAATAGGGGTACTATAAGTACTTGAAGTAGAAGGAATATCACTGGTCCCACTTCCAGATCTTCATCCAACATGACATTCATAAGTTTTTATATTGGTAGGCCCAATAGGTTTTAGAGGTTCAATCCTCTCCTCATCTACTCTAAAATCAATTCCTGCCTGTTCACATAGTGTGAAGATCAGGGCAGGGTTAGCTAAACCACCAATGGTCTCTCCAAAAGCAATAGATGGAGTGTTCTTATAAATAATAGAGCCTACATCTATCCTCATCACCTGCTGGATACAGAAGTTCAAGATGGCTCTATCCTTTGTTACCTCACTATGATGATTTGTTGGTATCATTATTCTAGCAATAAAATAGTGTTAGGCCTTAGATAGTACACTTAAAATAGAAAGAAAGTTTAACTTAACCCCATTCTTCACCTTCCAAGTTCCTCTTCCATCAGTAAGAAGAAAAATAACCTCATCCAATGCCTCATTTGTAGTAGAAAACGATTTGTACTGACAGCTATACAAATTTTCTAACTGATAAAATTCGGATAAAATTCATTAATCTTTCTTGGAGAAAACTCTACCATATTCCCGCGAAAAAAAAACAAAGTCTTCAGAAGTCTCTTTAAAATTAGCATAGAACTCCATTACTACACCAATAATCGCATCGACAGTAAATAACAAAAATTCTCCCACTATCAAGCATTGATTAATCTCTTGACTTCTCTAATCTCTTGACTTCTCTTGGATTTTTAAATCCTCAATCCAGAATCACTTTTTTAGTTGTAAGTAAACTATTAAAGCAACCGTTGACCTTTTAGTTGACAATTCTTTGATCATCAAAATCTACCTTTCTCTTTCCTTTGCTCATTCTAGGTGCAATGGTAAATCTACAAAAATTTTATAAAATCAAAATAAATTCCTAAAAATTCTAAAAATCACAATGTGGAACTTTTTAAACTTAAATATACTAAGTAAGAGTTCTTCATCAAAGGATTTTCTGAAAATCTTCCAAAAAAATCTCATAATTTTGGATCTCGGCAATGTAAGATAAATACTTTGTGAAAATCAAAAATTTTGAGTTCAAAGTGTAGCTCTTACTTAGAGAAGATGAAATCCAAACTTTGTTTGTCTTAAAATTGCCTCAAATCCGAGCAATAGCAAACCTAGGTGCAAAAATGGAGGTTGAAGGTGACTCAAAGGTTAAAAAGGGTGTTTTACTGTGCAAATCGCGAATTTTAAGGGTATTTGTGTCTGTTCGGGTCGAGGGCGTTATCGGTGCCCATGCCGGCGCCTGTGGTCAAAAAATTCATATTTTGAATTTTTCAAATTTCAATTTTCTTTCAATTTACTCCAAAGTCAATTTAGTCTTTTTGAACACTAATTTTCATCTAAAAATAATTCACAAATAAGAATTTTCACAAACAACACTAAACTAACTTTTATATATGAAAATACACTTTTTATAAATACATTTTTCTAATCACACCTTCACATACATAAAGCAAACTAAAATATAATTCAGCATCGAAATCAAGCCGCAACATGAAAATGCTGACACAAAACTATACACACAATCAAAGTTAATAGAGTTTTAAAAAAAAAGTAAAAGTAAATCCACACAATCACATTAAAAACATAATTACTTTAAAATAGTAGATAGTCCAATTTCTTCAATTATTCTGCTTCATCATCTGTACTTTCTCCTCCTCTAATATCTCCCATAGACTGGTAATGGATGTACAAATTGTAGAAGAGTCGGTATGAAAATTGATCAATCAAATTTTCAGCGATCCATCCATTTTTGTTGAACATCTGCACCACTTCTACTTCAATTGTTCCAGTATGATCAAAGTTCTCCTTCATCCTCGAATCTAGGTGATCAAAAAGGTAGTTAAGATTTTCTATTACACTCATAATACTTTGAAGTTTATTACATTCATAATACTCTGAAGTTCTCCTTCTATTTTCTTCATTTTCTTCTCCAAAGCTATTGAACTTGCAACTGCTGGTGGCATTAATGGTGCTGTAGCGTGTAATGATTGATCCAAAATAAGATCCATGATTCATTTCCATTCTCGATATAATTGTTATCAATAGGAATTATGGCCTCTTAGGATAATAATACTTTCTCCCAACTTTCATATGGCACTTGAAATTGACTACAAAGTAAGAAAATTGTAGAAGAATGCCCCGATTCATATATAGGCCCATTCATAATAATACCCATAATAGATTTGAAAATAATCAATCGCACATCATTGGGCTTTTCCATTTGAATGCAATAGTTTAAAATTGCACTTTCTTTTATAACTCTACTAATCTTTATGGTAGGGACTAAATTTGCAGAGATGAAGAAATGTCATTATTTTGATATTGGATTAAGGAGTGAAGCAGAGAAATTAATGTATCCCTCATCTCTAATTTCCCAATAATCATTTTCATCCGTCAGAAAATTATATACATCTTGCATCATGTCTCTCATTGGGATAAAATTTGTATAAGGATAGATTGGAACGTTTTCTATCATATACAAATCATTAATCCGAGCCAGAGTAAATGGTAGTTAAGATTTCTAATTACCCAAAGACGACTCCTTGGGTAATTCAATGTAAGCTAGCATAGAATAGAAATCCTTTACCACCGGTACTACAACTGCAACGGTAGTGTAACACAAAACTTCTCAATGTCTTTGCACAATGATTTTATCAATCTGTGAACTTGGATTACTTAATTCATGATTGACAAAGCCTATCTCATTGATAAGTAAGTCTCTTTTTCGTAATGACTTTATCGTATAATTTCTGCGCGTCAAAATTGATAAACTTTCTTCTATTGAAAATTCCATACCTTGAAGTATTTCTGGAATTGGAAGCCATGGAATTCAAAATTAGGAAGTTTCTAGACATCCAAGGCAGTTTTTAGAACTTTAAAAACACCTCAACGGTTATTGAGGAGCAAAATCTCGCCAAAGTCCGTCAAATTTGGTCTACACGTGCAAAACTGCTCTGGACGCCGTTGGCACTCCCGATGGCATTGTCGGCACCCATTCTGGCGTCGTCGACGCTAGAGACCAAATTTGCATCTTTTAACTTTTTGCTCAATTTGATTCCAAATTTTCCTCCAATACCAATATTTATCTTAATTTATGATATATAAAATTCTGTAGTATTCAAAAATACTATTATTTCCTAATACATAAATACACTTATTAAACAAAATAGTAATATATAGATATATTGTTTTATATATGGGTTGTCTCCCATAAAGTGCTTGGTTTGACATCGTCTGCTCGACGTACCATTGTTTAGTTGGGTTGACTTAACATTAAAGTTTCTTTAAATTGTGGTATGCGTCCTTCATAATATTGTTTTAATTAATGCCCATTAACTTTTAATATTTTTCCAGTTTTAGGATCTTTAATAATAACAGTTCTATAATGATAGACTTTAATCACTTTAAATGGTCCTAACCATCTGGATTTCAATTTTCCTGGAAATAATCTCAATCTTGTATTATAAATAGAATTTCTTGTCCAGGTTCAAACATTTATAATCTTTCGATCATACCATATTTTTATTTTTTCTTATGGATTTTTGCATTATCATATGCTTCATATCTAATCTCCTCAAGTTCATTGATTTACAATAGTCTTTTCTCAACAACATCTTTTAGATTAAAATTAAATTCCTTAATAGCCCAAAATGCTTTATGCTCCAATTATACTGGTAAGTGGCATGTTTTTTCAAAAATAAGTTTATATGGGGACATTCCTATAGGAGTCTTATAATCAGTTTTGTATGTCCATCATGCAGTATCTAATCTAGCAGACCAATCCAATTTATAGGGATTTACAATTTTTTCTAAATTTTGTTTTATTTCATGATCTGATATTTCTGCTAGACCGCTAGTCTGAGGATGATAAGCAGTAGAGAATCTATGTATAATATCATATTTTTTAATTATTTTTTTGATTCTCTTATTTTTAAAATGAGATCCTCCATCAATAATAATTACTCTCGACATTCTATATCTTGTAAAAATATTTTTATTTAAAAATATAGAAACACTTCCAGCATCACATTTAGGTGCAGTAACAGCTTCAATCCATTTGTACATATAATCAACAACAAGTAATATAAATAATTATACAAATGAAGGCATAAATGGTCCCATAAAATCTAATCCCCATACATCAAAAATTTCAACTTCCAATGTGTAATTCAGATGCATTTCATTTTTTTTAGAAATATTTCCTACTTACTGATATTGATTGCATGTTTTAATATATTCATTAACATCTCTAAAAAGAGTAGGCCAATAAAATCAAGCTTGCAAAATTTTATATGTAGTTCTATTTGTTCCAAAATGTTCTCCAAATTTAGAATCATGACATCTTTCAATTATTTGTTAAACTTCTTCATAAGGCACACACCTTTTAATAATTAGATCTTTATATTGTTTATATAAATATGGGTCATCCCAAAAATAGAATTTTGAATCATATATAAATTTCTTTAACTGTTGATTTTTGATATCAGGTGGGATATCAGGTGGTAGATGTCACTTACAATATAATTTACTATATTGGCATACCACGGTGTACTAATTTCATCAATATTATATATTTTTTATCAGGAAAATTTTCTAAAATTTCATTT
>NW_018251388.1:34474-42145 GCF_001263595.1 Phalaenopsis equestris | reverse complement strand
GTGCAAGTGGTCTTAAGGTTTGGCGTGTGTGAAAAAGTATAGTGTGTGCGAGCTAGCAACCAAGACCAGGCCACCCAGGGTTAGTCCTAAGTCTTGACCATCCTATGGGAAACTCCTCTTGAGCTCTGGCATATTGACCCCACCTACTAAGTGCTAGAGGTTAGGACCAACATGGGCAAGTACACCGCGCATATTGACTTTGATCGAAGAGATCAACAATACCAACACAGATGTCTAAGCCAACATGCTTAGAATATACAATTGGATGATAGTTGTTTTTGTTGGGAAATTAGCAACTGAATATTTAAAATTAGCAAGTGAATATTTAAGCAAAACTGAGGATTCAAAACTCTCGCGGGGATTAGAAGGAAAGGAAATTCTGAAAAAGGCTATGACGGTCACACTGATTCAATTTCAATTTGATTGTTAGAAAACTTTGAATTTTATTGCAATAGTTTCGGAGGATAGGAATTAGAATTTAGGTGTTGACCTCAAAAAGATAATCAAACTTTTGTTACCGACCTCAAAAGCAGGGAACCAGAATTTAAGTACTGACTCCAAGATGTGAATTGAAATTTAGGTATCCACCCCAGAAAGAGAATTGAAGAGAATTGGATGCCTTTCTCCATTTAAGGTGGTCTTAGACTGACTTCGAAAGATGAGAATAGGATACCTTACTCCATTTAAGGTGGTCTTATACATATCTTCAAAGATTTGAGTAGAGAATCAGATGTCTTAAGCCATTTAAGGTGGTCTCATATCGATCTCAAAAGATTAGAATAGGATGACTTACTCCATTTAAGGTGGTCTTAAACCTATATTGAAGATTATAATAGGATGCTTTACTCCATTTAAGGTGGTCTCATACCTATCTCGAAGATTTGGGTAGAGAATCAGATGCCTTTCTCCATTTAAGGTGGTCTTAGACCGATCTCGAAAGATGAGAATATGATGCCTTACTCCATTTATGGTGGTCTTAAACCTATCTCAAAGATTAGAATGGGATGCCTTACTCCATTAAATATGCTATCATAACTATCTTGAAGATTGAGAATACGTTGTCTTACATCATTTAAGGTGGTCTTAAACCATCTCCAAAGATTTGGGTAGAGAGTAAGATGCCTTACTCCACTTAAGGTGGTCTTATACTGATCTAAAAAAATGAGAATAGGATGTCTTATTCCATTTAAGGTGGTCTTAAACCTATCGCAACGATTTGGGTAGAGAATCAAATACCTTGCTCCATATAAGGTGGTCTTAAACCAATCTCGAAGAATGAGAATAGGATGCCTTACTCCATTTAAGGTGGTCTTATTTAAGGTTGTCTTAAACATAGCTTAAAGATTTGGGTAGAGAATCAGATGCCTTACACCACTTAAGGTGGTCTCATACCAATCTCGGAGATTGAGAATAGGATGCCTTACTCCATTTAAGGTGGTCTTAAACTTATCTTGAAGATTTGGGTAGAGAATCAGATGCTTTACTCCACCTAAGGTGGTCTTAAATTGATCTCAAGAAATGATAATAGGATGCCTTACTTCATTTAAGGTAGTCATAAAACTATCTCAATGATTTGTGTCTCATTAGGGAGGGAAGCTCTGGGACTCACATCCAACCCAATGGGTGACGAGAAAAATATCTGCTATGTTGGGCAGGAAAGCGCTAGGACTCACATCCAACCCAAGAGGTAGCGGGAAAATATATCAGTCGAAAATATATCAGTCACAATCAGTCACACTAGGAAGGAAAGCTCTAGGACTCACATCCAACCCAAATGGTGATGAGGAAAATATCTGCTACGTTGGAGTGAAAAGCGCTGGGACTCAAATCCAACCCAAGAGGTAGCAGAAAAATATATCGGTCACGCTAGGAAGGAAAGCTCTGGGACTCATATCTAACCCAAATGGTGATGAGGAAAATATCTGCTACGTTGGAGTGGAAAGCGCTGGGACTCACATCCAACCCAAGAGGTAGCAGAAAAATATATCGGTCACGCTAGGAAGGAAAGCTCTGGGACTCATATCTAACCCAAATGGTGATGAGGAAAATATCTTCTATATTGGGGAGAAAAGCGCTGGGACTCACATCTAAATCTTGGTACTGACCCCGAGAACAACATGAAAAAAGTGTAGAGAATTTGTGGTGTTTATCTCATAGATATGTGACATGTGAAGTTTGACATCGGTGAAGAAAATTTATAAGATTTTGTGCAGAGTGTGAAACTTTGTGGGGATGTGAAGGAATTGGTCCAGACAAGGATAGTCGTACTGCGTAAGCAGAGTAAGAAACCTCAAACTTGAAAGAAACAAACTCAAAAAAACTTATCATTTTCTTTTCTAGTTATCATTATCACATTTAATTATCAAAGTACATTTTCTAAAATTTAATTTTCATTGGTTGATTGAGTTTTAAAAATATTTTAAATTTTAATATCAGAATTTTGTTGTATTGTTCTTCGTTCATTATAATTCAGAACCAACGTATGGTTCCACAGCTCTTTATTAATTGCACAAAAAGGGCAATTTGACAAACATGTTGAAATTTGTAAGAAATTTCATTAATCTGCTTCAAACATGTGTTACAAACTTAATACATACTGAAGCATCAAAATAAACAACATGTTGAATACATTTGAAACATCACATGCAGAGTACATATTATATAAGCTGCTCTGACGCAGTACAAAAGGTGACAAAAACTGTCTATCTGTCCTCTGTGGGATGAGCTCTCGATCAAGATGACCTACTAAGCCACGCTCCAGGATAGGAATTCCTTTTATGTTTACTTAGAGGTGCAATCGCCTCATTGCTTGTACGGGTGCAACTCCTCTAACTCTGGATCCGGTTGGAACCCATATGGTACTTTACTGTCATCCATTCTTCTGAATTTCCCTAACAGTATATTTCTCTTGCTCATGAAGGGCACCATGCATAAGTGTCTTACAAAATCATGATGGTCTAGATGCAAAGGAATACAATCTCCTTCATCATAGATATTGATTATACAACTATTTGGAATGCATTCCGCTGGTAGTATACTCCATTTGACTTTTCTCTTGATCATTCTCTTCATCTTAGAAGGTAGAGGATCCACCTCATCATAACTGAGGATACCTGGGGTGTTCCCCTTCCTATCTTTGACAAAGTTATAACAGTAACAATACTGGATGGTTATTCTGTCTTTCCCGTGCATCCATTTTCATGGCTCTAAGTAAGTTTTCTTCATTAGCAAACCAACTCGACCTCTATCTCTTAGGTCAAATACACAGTCAAGAATTTCTTTTCATCATTTTTAGAGGACCCCTTTATATAGTTTCATGCCTTCCAAAATATTGACGAACTTTCCTTAGATTTCCTCGTAGTATTCAAATTCTTGCTTCTTAACTCTATTCATTCTTTCCAATTTTGTCGTATGAATCCTTTGAGATCTTCAGGGTGGCTCTATCATCTCAACATCTGTAAGATACCATGTTTGACTAGGCTCTGTAGATAATGGAATATACGACTCAGTGTTTGGGTAAGCTGTCTCCTGGTGTCCTGTGTCAGTGGTTATGAACTCCTCAAAAAAATTGTAGTGATCTGAGAACATTGCATGTTGAGCATTCCACGAATGCTCCTCCTATCAATTCTTGTATGGGAACCTCAATGTTGCACATCGCGCAACCTCTGTAAAGTTCATCTGGTACTGCTGGTAGTATCTGCTCTGCAGGAAACTTGAACTCGTCCTTCGTAGTAAGCGGACTAGTAGAAATTTCTCTCATGCAAGAATCATAAATTTTCCCCTCAGGAATCAGGGTGACTGTATTTTCTGCCTCCTTCATGCATCTCTTTTCCTCACGTAGAAAAACTCTATGCTTGCGGCGATTAGCATTTCGGCGCTTTGTTCTTCTTAGTGGTGCATTCGACACCTTTTCTTCATCAGCACTAATTAAATTCACCATTGATGTCGTTATCATGGATGGCAAATGACTAGTTCCTTCCATCGAATTTTTTTGTGTCATCACTTTCTTCTTCTTCAGTAAGGAGTCTCCTTTAGTATCGATCCTCAGTAGTGACAGTAATCCTTCTTTATCTTGGTGGCTAACTATGCCCATCAGGGGACCCTCACAGTTTACGTTGACCAGACCGAAGTCTAAGTCAAAGTCTACAATGCCACCCTAAGATGTCATTTCTTTGTTCAGTGCGAGATTCAAGCCGCCTCTAAAGGCAAAAATCAGCTTTTGTCCCAACATTTTTTTGAAGAAGACAAAAGATAGAAAAACATCAGTGCACTGAAATTCAGCATGAACAAGAAAAAAAATGAAGCATTCATTAAACAAAAACTTTTAATTCATATATGTGCAAATTTCTTATTTAATTTATTTTAATTTAATGAAATTTCAAAATTAGAGACAAAAGGAGAAAATTAAAGTGGAAAAATTCCAAATTTTCATTTTTTTTAGTTTAATTTATTACAAAATTTTAGACCTAATCACAGACGCTTGGCCAAATAAATAACCCTAGAACAATGAAATTTTTAACAGGTTTGTTTCAAGAAATGTCACGTTGGATAATATGTCTTCAAGTAGCGGCCATTAACCAACAGCATAGGTCTTTCACCTATGAAATTCACCAGCTGGTAAGCTCTTCCTGAATAGACCTTCTCTATGATAAATGGTCCCTCCCAAGCTTGTTCAAACTTTCCACCTATCTTGCGATGTGCAAGAATAGGTTTTTTTATAACAAGAATGAGGTTATCAACTTTGAATGCCCTTGGGCAGACCAATTTGTCATGAGCCTGCACCATCCTTGCTTGGTAGAGCTGCAAATGTTGTTGTGCTTCTAGCTATTTTCCCTTAAGACTTTCCAATTCTTCAAGTTTGAGCTTTTCACTTCCTTTGATTGTAATTTATTTGGCGACGACGACTATGAGAGATTGTGTATGAATCTCTAACGGCAGTACGGTCTCAGACTCGTACACAAGTGCATAAGGTGTACATTGAATGGGAGTTCTGAACATTGACCGATAAGCCCAAAAGCTTTTAATAGTTTATTATACCAATCTCCTTTGTTTTTATCCAATGTCTTCTTTAAGATTTGCACAAGGATCTTATTGAAGGCCTTGACTAGGTCATTTGCTCTGGGATAGTAAATCGTAGAGTATCTCCAGTCTATGCCATGTCTTTTGATGAAGTTGTTGATCTTTGTACTCTTGAAGGCCGTCCCGTTGTCAGAAATCACTCTGCGCAGTACACTGAATTAAAATCATTGACCACCTTACTAAACATCCGAATAGTGTTGGTCATGGTCGGGTCATCAAATATTGTAATGGATTAACTTTCAAAACAAGGGTAATCTTATGAGAAAGCATGTAATGCCCAAGCTTTTAGGAGGTGAAAATTAAGGCTAGACAATGCTTCTCAGTAGGCAGATACTTTACCTCCATTTATTAGATGGAGACTCAAGTAGTAGAGTGCATTTTCCTTACCCTTGTCATTGACCTAAGCTAACAGGGCTCTGAGAGAGTTGTCTAAGGTCGCGGTATAAAGTATCAACGATTTTCCAGGGATAGAGGCTGCCAAAATAAGAGGTTTCATTAAGTATCGCTTAACATTTTATTTCGAAAAAAATTTGGCATCTTTTTTAATTAATGTCGAGAAGGCTAACACCTACTTGAGATATTAGAAATAAAGTGTCTCAGATATGCCAATTTTTCTTGAAAGGAATGTAATTGTTTTAAGGTTTTGTGGGGAGGCATTTCTAAGATAGCTTTAATCTTATCTGGGTTAATCTAGATTCCCTGATGATGGACAATGAATCCTGTAAATTTCTCAGGGTGACGCCGAAGGCACACTTTAAGGGATTCATCTTGAGATTATATTGACGTAATTGTTCAAACACAATCCTAAAATTGTACAAATGGTCTATTTTTTGTTTTCTCTTGATGACCAAATCATCCACGTAGCACTCCACTTAGTTGTGAAAGAGGTCATGAAAGATCTTTGTCAACGCTTGTTGATATGTTGCTCTGACGTTCTTCAACTCGAATGACATCACTGTGTAGCAAAAGATCCCAATCAACTTTTTGAAAGCTTTAAGTTTTTCATCCTCTGGAGCCATTTTGATTTGGTTATAACCTGGAGATCCATCCATGAAATATAAAATCTCATGTGTTGATGCAATATCCACCATTAATTCTTGTATCAGTAATGGAAACTCTTTTCTTGGACATGCTTTGTTTAAATCCCTGAAGTCAACACATACATGGAATTGTCCATTTTTCTTCTTAATTGGAACAATATTGGCTAACCATGTGGGGTATTGCTCTTCTTTTACAAAGTTAGCGTCTAATAATTTCTTTCCCTCAGCAATGACTTTTTGCTCTATCATGAGGTGCGTTCTTATGGGAGCTTATTTTATTGGAGTCATGTCTTTGTCCATCTTGAGTTTATGAACTGCAACTTCTACTGACAGTCTCGATATGTCATCATAACTCTAGGTGAAACAATCTTTAAATTCTGTCAATAATTTTATCAATTATGTAAATTTTATCAATTCTGTAGATTCTTCCTTATTGAGTAGAGAACTTATAAAGGTGGGTTGGGGCTACTCCTCAGTCTCGAGGTTGATTTGTTTTAATTCATCCACTATTGATTTAATTTCTTCTTCAAATTCTGGTGGGGCATCACCTATTAACTGATATTGAGAGTCATCCTCTACATTGAGGAAATTTTCTTCCAATCCTCTAGTAGCAACCATGCAAAATTCTTAGTCATCGACAGGTCCTACAGTATCAAATCCGAGACTTTCTTTCGAGTTAGGAGGTTGACTTTTAACATTCCACAATTTTTTAAAAAGTTGTAGCTTATCATTTGACATTTATTTATGTGCACATCCCTGTTGAATTAACTTTTGTATACATAGAAAAAAGTAACCAAAAGGTAATTCCATTAATTCCTTAGAATCCTCTTCTAACTTTACATAGTTTTCAGAACTACTAGAAGAGGAAGCACGGTAAAACTTGATTGCCATTGAACCAATGTTACGTACTTCCTTGACCTCTAAACTCTTAACCTTTTGATGGTGGATTGGAGTAAGGGTCATGTCATTCACATAGTGGTTAATCCAATCATACATCAACTCATATTCATCTTTCTCCACATCTTCCAAGGAAATTTCATACTATGGTTTCTTCTATCTTATCATCATCATTTCTTCCTCAGAGCTTTCTTCATCAAAGCTTTCTTCCATGTCAATGTTGATGGTCAGCCTAGTCCGTTCAATAATCGTGTTGATTCTTCCTCATCCACGTCCCCGGCCTCCATCTCGGGTGTATGGGCTGAAAGAACCTCTACCAATCTGTTGTGAAGCAATAATAGTTGATCATTGAAGCAGAGTTGAATGACCTCTTCCTTATGATTCTTCTGAATCTTTCACTTCATTTGCTATAATTTCATTGGAAAAGGCATTTCTCTTTGGAAGCGCGTAGTTGGCGGCGTCTTCATGAATGCCCACTTCATGAACCAAAAATGGTTGTAAATCTTCCTTGATGCAATGTTCTTGCCCTTCTTTGGAATATTTGATGCATTGGTGTAGAGACGATGAACCATATTATGCTCATGAATCCATGGTCGTCCAAGTAAAGCTTTGAAATAGGTCTCTGCATCGATGATGTGGAATTTTGCAGTTGTTA
>NW_018251388.1:27862-28262 GCF_001263595.1 Phalaenopsis equestris | reverse complement strand
ATCTATTAAACTTAATATGTTTTACTTAATAATATTATCCTTAAAATTTAAGGACCTCCAATACACAACATAGAGTTAGAAACGTTTCCAAAACTTTACTTTTCCAGCTCTATATACATAAATACTCTGACATGCATTTTGAGTTGCAGGTGGTGGAACGAGAAAACTTACCATGTACACTTTTACAGTTTACCGCATTTCACAGTCTTTCTTGTACTTTCTTACCGCACTTTTATTTATGCTTGTATTTATATACCTACATAGAAAATATAAAATTGCATAAATCATCCCCACAACATTTCAAAATATAAAACAACTCAAAATTTAATCACAAACATCATACAAAATACAACTTCAAATAAATTAATATGTCTCTAATGGAAAATCGGGAACTCCTGAG
>NW_018251388.1:2159-26793 GCF_001263595.1 Phalaenopsis equestris | reverse complement strand
TAAACTATGAAAATTATGGGGTCAGTTTGACTTCATCTTTTGCAAAAATAAAAATTTTTAAAATGTCCTTCCAAAGCGGGCAACGGGATTTCAATTATGATGACCGACAGCTTCCTACGGGCAAACCCCACACCAAAAAGAGTGTCGACACCATCTTGGGCTGAGCCGGCTGTAGACTTTGAATGACTGCCTGAGCTGAAGTGGTATGAATCTGATCCAGTATCTTCTTGGACGACTTTCTCCAAACTGTACTCCATCCATCCTTTTCTGAAAATAGATCTGTCAGAGTGATTGGCTCGGCCAAAATCATATTTATAGAACCTTTTCAGGTTCTTTCAAATATTCTTTCAAGATTTTTATATTTCCTTCTTTGAAATTCTTCTTGAGCCAATCCTTGAAGATGAAATAGCCCTCTATTTTATGTCCCAACATCCTGTGGTAGAGGAAAAGATTGGGATACTCCTTCTTGTTGACTTCATCTAGTCTCTTTGGTTCTGGTAATCTAAACTTGGGCTTCTTCATTAAGTTTCTGAACACATTGGTACAGTCTCATCTTTGAAAGAATATACACTCTTCTTTCTTTCTGAAAGAGTCGGACCCGTTCTACCCTCTGCTGGGTATGGTCCTCCCTGATGTGACTGTTGGCTAGACTGGCCATACTACTGTGCTTGTTGTTGAGCATGTTGTGATGATTGTTAGGAACTTTAGTGATAATTCTCTACCTGTATCTTTATCGATGGCTTTCCCTTATTGACCGTTTCCATTATCCCGGACTTCTTCTCAAATATCCTGGTTGTCCTAATCTTTTCTGACTTTTTATGAATCCACGTGTTAAACTTCCTCTTGTAAACTATTGGCTTTGCTTTACAGCTTCTTGTAGAACTTGATGGTGAGTCCCTTAAGCATTAAAGCTATTGGCCCATGGATGATTTTTAGTAGAATCTCAATCGCATGTTGTTTCTGTAGTTGAGGTTCACATTTCATGCTAAGGTTTCTCCACTTCAAGATATAATCCACCAAGGTCTTGTTAGGCTTTTACTTCTCCACTACTAGATCTCAAATAGAAATATGATGCTATGCTACAACAAATATTTCCACAAACAACTATTCTAACTCGGTAAACATCTTGACCGATCAGTTGGGTAGCTCGGCATACCAATCAAATGCAATTTTTGATAGGCTGCTGACAAACTGTCGAAGAGCAAAGATTCATTACCCATGGTGTTGCCACATTTGGCTCAAAAATGTGATATATGCTGTCTGGGATTTTTGGTCCCATCGAATGTCTTAAAGTTTGGTGCCCCAAAGCCCTTGGGGTAGGGTACAACATCAAATTTCTCCGGGTAAGATCTACCCCTTAAAATCAATGCACCACCCTTATATTAGGCTAAGACTTCTCAAACTTGTTATTCAACCAGTTGTTTAATATCCTTCTCCGGTATTGAACTCGGTGAGGAATCCTTATTTTGTTGTTCATCTCCGTTGGCGAAGGCAACTTCTCTCCTTTCATCTGTAAATGATCTATTTATGGCTGGTTGACTTATGGAGAAGCTACCTACTATGATTGGGGTTGTCCATGAACTGCAGCCATAACGACCATGGTGGTGGCCATCTCTTTCATTCTCTTTTTGATCTGACTAATTTGCTCATCTCTTAATAAAATAGCCCTGCACAAATCATCCACGGTGTTTCCTTCAACGAGAGGTTGGGCATCACACATAGATGTAGCGGCTCTAGTCTCGATGACATGAACATCCATGAAATCTTCATCGAGATAATAGTTGAAATCAAAATCTTCAACATCATCAATGGCTACTCCATGTTCTTTAGCTAACTCGAAAATTTCAATCCCGAGCTTTTCAAATTTCTCTTCAATAATCGCTTCCTGGATCATTTTGAATCTGGAGGATTTTCCTGAACATCCTCCCCTTATTCGTCAAACTTGGTAGCAATAGCTGCAACTATATCTGATATTTCAGACCTTTACTCCATTCCACAACTCTGCCCTGCGGGCTCATTAAACCGTATTGGTACTGTGACCTTGGGTATCCATACCTTCTTCTTTGGTGATGATATCTTGATATATGGTGTCTCAACAGAGGCATCAGTATGCCAAAGAGAGGCATGCTCCTCGTTGTGCTTACCAAATACAGTATCGGTTGACTTCTTTATCTTCTCCTTCTTTGGGGCTGTCTTACGAGCAACAACTGACAGTATCCTTGGACCTATACATGACTTGTCCTGTCGACGTCCTGTAGACTTCAGAGCGGTAGAGGCAACAAAATATGTGGTAGTGACGGTAGTATAAACTCAACTCCCCAGACGGAATCTAGTTGCAATACGGGCTAGCAAAACTTCAATTGAATAATGAGATTGTTGGACAATCTAACATCCCTTAAAATCTCTTTATTTATTCGAGGGGACACCTCGCATCCCACTTGTTTAAGTAGTTCAACCACAGAACATCCTTCTTTAGTAGCTAATCTCTGGAGCACTGTACAAACTTTAATGATAGCAGTGGGCTTTTCCTTCTCCTCATCATGACCATGAAACGATGGTAAGGTAGCAACGATCTCTTATAAACTCTTACATCCATTAGTATTCATCAATGGGTGAAACCAACTCCCTTGTAGGAGTGGAGAAACCTCCAGTAATCTAAGTTCCTCCTCATGAGGAAATTCATCAACAGGTATCTTTTCTGGAATTTCTACTTTAGTGGCCTTTCAAGCTTTTCAGCTGCAGTTTCTTCTTTAAGATTGAGCTAATGGAGCAGACTTCAAATTTTATCCAATTTCAAATATCGATGGTGGGATGGTAAATCCTTCGGTTGCATTTTCAACGATCATGACCTCCCTTCCTTTGGCAGAAAGGGGACAACAGACTTAGTAGGTGCTAGGGAGCAACAACTTTAACCTTCTTATAGGAAGGGAAATCCTGGGGATAGTTCAGGTTGAATTCAATGAAAGTATCCTGAAGGGCGACCTTCATTATGACAAACGAGGCTTTTCCGAAAACAACTTTCAGTTCGTTGAATCCAGTTCGAAACTTGATGATGGGAGCGACATTGCGAGCATTGCAGCTAGTTTGTAATTAGCAGGATAAAGTGAGCGTTAGGAACGCCATTGCAGCAACTTAAAAAAAAAGAATGTTTTGGGATTAATAATTTGGCCAACCCCTTGTAACCCTATTGGGAACACTTAAAATTAAAAAAAGGTCGATCTATAGACTGGGCAGTCTTTATTTAATTTTTAGTTTGCAAAGATTTTAAAATTTAGTAAAAATTGTTTGAAAGTAGAGGGTGGGTAATTAATTAAATAAGAAAGGTTAAAGAGCTAGCACAGCACAACACAATTTAATTTAATTTGCAAAGTAGCAAACCAAACTGAAAAGGGCATGAGGAGGAAAGTAAAGTTTAGGACCTAGTGTGGGACTGACTTTACAACGCAGAATGCCCAGACAGAACTAACTCACCTGCACACCTATTAGGGGTCGAACCCCACACAAAGACAAAATTCATAATGAACACTTGAACCTCTCTATTTAAAGGTGATTGGACAGACTCTCCTGAGGTCTGAAAGTGTTGACCGTACTTACCCAAGGGAGAAATGAGTGAAGCATGTCAACAAAAGAAGGTTGATTTGGTCCATAAGGGACATGAACACATTACTAATATACGAAGACATGATTCTCTGATTTAAATGGAGAGAGAAAATAATCCCCAGTGGAGTTGCTAGAAGCTGTCGGCACTAAGAGTTTGGATGGCAGATTGAAGTTGTTGGTCGCTGGAATGAGTATCCCAACGCTTGATTTAAATTAATTTATATACATATAATTTGGGAAAAGTAGTATTTTAAATTTTGAAAATACAAGACTGAATCAATCTTATATCCTCAATTAGTTTAAATAAACTATCCTAATACCGCAAGCAATGCATCTTTCCCGAAAGATAAATACACTACTTACTGATAAGGCTCGGTTAAATAAACTAAAGTATTTATGATATCCGTTTAAGTCTGCAAAAAAAATATTTTTTTTATGTTGACTGAGAAGTTCCCCTATTTAATATGAAAAACTAAATAGGGTTTATATTATGGTGGGTTCTTGAAAGTTTCTAAATTTTTTATATAGACAAGCCCTTATAGTTAATTACATCTTAAATAACTGAAGTCACTTAAGAAAACTCTCGATAAAAATCAATGGATATTTTCTTCAAGAAATTTAAAGGATAGAACCTTCAAAGAGATCAGACTAAGAGGTGTGAAAGGGGAATGACTCAAATTTAGAAAATTTTATTTTTGACATCTAAAGGAAGAAGAAATAGGGGATGTCACAGATTCTGAGGAGAACCTCGGTGACTTCCCAAAACTACCCTATGGTTTGACATCAACTTCAAGAAGAAATTATATGTGCCATCCTACCTATTTTATTAATTAGGGCTTACATTTGTGTCAAACAATCACACAAGTAGCTTGGAAAATGTGAGGATTTAGGTCGTGACGAACGATAACCTCGGAATCCTAAAACAAGTTAGGGCTTATATTGTATAGTAGAGCTATACAAAGGCCTAAAGATGAGTTAAGGATTTATGTCGCACTAAGCGGACAACCTTGGAATCCTATGGCTTGTTGTTTAATTCTAAGGAAAGCTATATTGTTGTAGATTGTCGTGTTGTTGCAGATTGCTGCTATAGAAGGTATGCTAGCTCCAAGCTCCATGTCGTGGCGAGTTTAAGTTTTCTAATGTGTTTAGTCTTGTTGTAAATTCAAATGTTTCCTAAGGTTATGGTTATTTAAGTATTATGGGGAATGTTAAAGTTGATTAGAGCGACACTGGTTAGGATCCTATGGTTCCCTCATTTCGACACCACTATTTTTCTTCGGATTCACATAGTCTAAATGAATTTACTAGATTGAATTTAAGGAGTTCCATACTTTCATTTAGACCGTAGAAAATGTCATTAACAACCGTATGTTACCTCCTCCGAGGGATTCCTGATTACCCGATATAGACTTTAATTTAGTTGCAATTTTTATTTTGTTTTTTTTGTGATAAAATTTTGAGTTATCTTATATTTTGACTGTTATGGCGGTGCATTTTATCTTATTTTGATTTCTTAATTTTGGTTTTAGTTTCAATTCTGTGGTTACCCTAAGAGTTTAAAATGTTTCTTAAGGTTATGATTATTTAAATATTATCAAGAATGTTAAAGTTGATTAAAGTGACACAGGTTAGGATCCCATGGTTCCCTCATTCCACACCTTAGTCCAAATGAATTTATTAAATCAACTCGATGAGTTCCATACTTTCATTTAGACCATGGGAAATCTTGTTAGCAACCATAGGTTACCTCCTTCGAGGGATTCCCGATCATATGATAGAGTCATTTTAATTTAGTTACAATTTTTGTTTTGTTGTTTTGTTTGTGATTAAATTTTGAGTTATCTTATATTTTGACTGTTGTAGTGGTGGATTTTATCTTGTTTTGATTTTTTAATTTTAGTTTTGGTTTCAGTTCTGTGACTATCTTAAAAGTTTCAATTTTGACATTCCAAGGTGACCTTATTGTTTAACATGCAAATTTACAAATATGAAATGAGATGCACAAAAAGGTAAATAAAAGTAAATTTCCATACAATAACTTAAAAAAACCGTACCTGTTGATTCTCCCCGTTCCTCCACCTGAAAGGTCAATTATATATATATTGCACGAATTAAAACATACTTGTAGAAAAAGAATAGAACACAAGTTTGAGGGGTGTCTACCAAACCCTATGTCATACATTGGTAGGTCCAATTTATTCATCTGTGGGGATGATCCCCTTAAGCAAATCATAATATGTCCAAGTGTCCTCTGAGACTCTCAAAGGATCATGAAAAGGTTTTGGGTAATACTATAGGCATTTCATAGTCCCTCGAATCATCTCGAGTTCATTTTGGTCTTATTATGTTTGTTTTTTGGTTCAGCCAATTCATACCCATATGCTTAATGAACCTTAATTTTTTTTATTATCCCTTTAAGTGAGGTAATTATCATTTGATGTTTCACTTACGGATTATACAGGTAAAGGCCCTTGGGGCAATTTGGGCTTAATTAAGAAATTTAGTCGGTTTGATTTTCAAAGATGGGCTTGTAGTGTTTTAAGAAAGTTTTAAATTAATTATAGGTCATTTTCTAAACCTCATTAGATAAAATTTTGATTAAGCTTAGTTCACTACTAAGCCCGTAAAACTTAATGGGCAGATTTGTAATTTTTTAGGTAAATTTAAATATTTATATTTTTAACCCTTATCAAGAATCATAAATAGTTTTAAAAACATTAATTTCTATTTTAGGTCAATGGGTTATGATCTTCCAAAGTCAAACCCCCAACCTCAATATCTTATGATTTAACTACTCTTCTGAATTTCATCAATTTGAGAAATTATAAATCTATCCTTAGTGAGACCAAAGTGAGATTGGTTGCTACCATTTATCCCTTTCATGTTTCAATCTTTAAGACATGCTAAATAAGATCATTTATTACCCATTTTACCCTTTGGTTAAGCCTAAATATTAATTAAGCCATAAATTCCAATATTACCATTTCGCCCTCAAGGCCTTAACACCTCATATTTCATTAAATTAAACCCAAATGACTTTAAAATTTTTATGTTACCACACTCATAGATTAATTAAAATATCAGAGGAGAAACTGTGATTTTTCTAAATTTATTTAATTTATAATTATTTAAATGCAAAAATAAGGACTTTTAATTAAAATTCAATTACTCAACCAAAACAAAACATTTGTCTTTAAGACAAGTACTGGAAGTTCACCTAGGTCAGAGGACTAGTTGGACCAATTTTCAAGATTTTTAGAGGTTTCATTTAGTTAATAGAATTAGTTGTTTGTTTTGAGTATTAATAAAATACAAAATATTATTTAAGTGGAAAATTAAATTTTATATTTTTCTTAAATCTCACTAAGTCCAAGGAACCCAGAGAAATAAATTTCATATTTTTATGGTTTATATTTTAATTATAGAATTATTTTAGTGGAAAATTAAAGAAAATTCATTTTAAAACTTTAAAAATTAATATCTTGACTAAGAAAATTATGTTAAGTGGTCCCAAGTGATCAGGAAGCCAAATGTGACATTTTAGTGTATTTTTACAATTATGTATTTTTTTATGATTTTTAATTAATTTTTATTTATTTAAATACTTAAAATAGTTTGTAATTAATTTTAATTAATTTAAATGCTTAAAATTGATCAAAAAATGAAGTATTTATTTTAATTCCAATTTTATTTTCTTTAATTTCCTTCTTGTCATAAGGAGCTCCCAAAACTAATTTGGTGACTTTTTTTAGTTGTATTTTAACTATTATAATTATTTTTGTGCCAAAAATGCAATTTCACTTAATTAATCCATTTTAGTGGTCAAATTAATTTCAATTGACTTGAAATCTTTATGGAGAGCTCCTCTACCATTAAATTATAGTGGAGAATGATTTTTGTGCCATTTGCTTTTATATTTTGTCCAATTTAATTGTATTTCATTTTTAGGGGTTAGTGATAATTAGGGTTATTTTAATGGGTTAAACCAAGTTTACTTTTTTTCCTAAGGTCCTCTGAGCACAATGAACCTGCCAAAACAAGTTTTGTATTTTCTGATTAATATTCTAATTTTTATAATTATTTTACCAAAATAGACATGACATGCTTAAAAAATAGATATCTCTACCTAGAGACCTCCCCTAACCCTGGAAAAATTAGGGAAGATCCCTCATCACAGAGAGAATCAAAGCCCAAAAAATTAAGTCATGGTAAAATGTCCATGAAAATGGATAATCCAAATAATAAATACACTATTTAATTAATTAAAAATCATTCATGCATCAAACAGACACAAAACGATTTCCACATTGTTCTCCTCTTTTCAATGAGGATGAAGGAATTTTTTTTATTTTTTGTGATTTTCTTACACCAAGATATGGAATTTTGAAGTTCTAGTCATTTAAATAAATCAAAAAATCCCGAGTTTTCTATTCAAACCACGCGGCGCCACCTCAACCTATGGCGGCTCTGAAATATCACTCGGCGCTCTGCTATTCAACATCGTCAGACACCTTAGCGCCTTGTCAGCCTGTGGTTCATGCACCATCCGCTCGTTAGACGCGATCTCAGCCATCCAGACGATACACGCACAATTGGACGACATTCATTCATCATCCCCAACTTGTTCAACCCAACAATCGTTCACCTTTTAACTCTAATATCTCGCTCGATGCTCAACTAAATCTCTTCGGGTTTGTTCCTATAGACGCGTCTAGACTAGAAGAACACACCCATACATTTAATCAAGTCTTAAATCGAGTCTATGAGCATGGAGAATTAAAGTAGGCTCAATTTGGGAAGAAAATCCATTACCTTTTCCCAAGAGATGTGGCCTCGATTGGGTGCTTCTAAAAGCATGAGTTGAGTCCAAAAAGCTCCTAGATGAGGCCTTGGGCCGAGGTTAATTTCCTATGTATGATATCGACCAAGGTTGATGTTTGGTGTTGATCAAAGTCTATGCTAGGGTGGTCTAGTGATGGTATTTTATGGACGATAATCTTATTTCACTCAGGGGATGGTTTGAGTGCAATTAATTTGACTTTGGTTCACTGTGGAGCTGTGGGGGATTATGCCCTGGTTCACGCTGATTTTTAAGCTCCATGATTGAGCCCAGGTAGTGGGTTTTAGGGCTGGAAGATGGTTGTATTGAACTCAAGAGGTCTTGAAGAAGCTCTAGGAATAATTTTACAGAGTCTCCCTAAGGAATTTCAACGACTCCTCTCTTGGTCGTGAAGGGGGCATTTAAATAAGAGGGGTCATGGTGGCTCTCATGCCAAGCTGAGGTGGCTTGGATGTTGCCTATGTGGAGGGCAGAAAGGATCCAATTGCCAGTCGGATTGGTGCCACCTAGATGGGTTTAATTTTGGGTTTTGGCCTAGGTGAGGCTCTTGGATTTGAGTCATCCGGTAGCCAAGGTGGCTAGCCGGCCAGGGTCGGGTCACCATCCCACTGAGGATGATCAGTGGTGGGCTAATGTGCAGCCAATTGGGTTTATGCATGGGTAAGGGTGATTAATTGAAGTGGAAAGGGCTATTGGTGTTGGTTGGGCCAATCATGAGTCTAGCCCCATTGGAATGGGCTTGGGTGGCTCCCAATGACTGATAAAGATCAGGTGAGCCAGCTGAAAAGGTTTGGAAGGGTTAGAGTGTATCATTAAAGTGGTTTAAAAATTTATTAAAGGAGCTTGAAAGTGGCTCCTCCTTTTTCCATTAATAGTTTGGTGAGGTGGCAAAGACTCATATAGCTCATCTAGAGCTTGGGGATGGCTTCATGGCTTGTCCTTGGCTTGGTCAATTTGCATGAGAAGGGATTTTTGAATTTATGGGGTACGTTTGTGTAGTTTTTCATGAGTCCTGAATTTGAATGATTTGATCATGGATTTAAAACTTAGGACATGATTTTGATTAAATGGATGATAAGGAGAAAAATTTTCATGTGGGCTTTTAATTGAATCTTGGGCTTTTTGAATGACTTAACGACATGGGATTTAAAAATTGGGGGTGAATTTGGGCTAAATTTTGGGTCAATTAAATGTTTAATTTGGTGTAGGTGGATGTCATGAAGAGTTTTTAAAGGATTTTAAGTGATTTTGAATTGAATTAGAAGGCCAATTTGGTGGAATTTGGACATGGAATCAATTTGGGGATTTTGGGTTAGACTTGAGTTTGGGTGAAATTGAGCTTGTAATTGGGTTAAATTGGGTTTTTATTCAATTTCTATTAGGGATGTTGAATTTTCGTTTGGAATTGAAATTGGGCAAGATTGGGGTCAATTGGCTTGACATTGGAGCTAATTTGGGGAAATTGGGCCTTTAAGGGCAATTTGTGGCTTTTGACCAAAATGGTTCAAATTGATCAAATTGGGTCAATGTGATGGTTCAAAATTTAAATTGCAAATATTTGGGATGATTTTGGAATTATGGGAGTTTTTTGAGATTTTATAGCATGATGGGCATTTTGGTAAATTTTTATAATTTTTGGGTACTTTGAGAATTTGGTGATTTTGGTCAATTTGGGTAGTGGGGAATGGTTTGAAATGTATTTTGGACAAATTTGGGTGTTTTGGGCAATTTTGGTAATTTTAGCAAAAATTTGGGTTCCAAGGGGTATTTGGGTAATTTTGAAGAAAGTTTGGGCTAGGATGGGCAAGTAAGCCATGAAGTCATGTCAAACTAGTAGGAGCCTTATGAGGATTCATTTTGGGAATTCAATATGTTGGTCCTAACTCTCTTAGCCAAGCGCTAGGGGTTTGGGTCCATCCATATGAGCTTTCCAAAAAGGAGTCAGGAGACCAAATTATGTGTAAGTGGTCTTAAGGTTTGGGGTGTGTGAAAAAGTGTAGTGTGTGCAAGCTAGCTAACCATGACCAGAACACCCAAAGTTAGTCCTAAGGCTTGACCATCCTAAGGGAAACTACTCTTGAGCTTCCTCATATTGACCCCACCTACTAAGTGCTAGAGTTTAGGACCAACATGTGGAACCTTAAGTTGAGCAGACAAGAGTTTAGAATTTCTAATGTTAAGGGTTCATTTTCTAGTCCTCTAGGAGGAAAGTCCTATGTCTAGACCCTAGGCTTATAAAGAGAAAACTAGACCTCAACCAAAAGTGAGGTCAACAAGCACCAGAATCTAGAGAACTGCGCAGACTTCATTAGGCTGGTGTCAGAAGTGTCATTGATAAATTAAAATGGAGTATGGTGGTTCGTGAATATTTTTTAGCATTTTTTGAAGGCTCCACAAAATTCAAACATTCTATGGAGTGGTTCAATGCATCTAGACACTTTAGAAGTTTCTTTAATGAAGAGATATGTCTCTTAAATGAAGGGACTTGTCTCTTGGTGTTAAAAGATGTGACTTTTGGAGGAAAATTGGAGGGAATTTTGAATTCCCTTTGAAAGAAGGATGACCCTAATTAAAAAGGAGAGGAGTCAAGAGAAGAAAGGGGAGTTTCAGATATAGAGAAAGGTTTTGGCAAGAGAGAGAAGTCATGCAGAAGAGAGGATTTTCTTCTAGGGTTGTAAGAGGAGAGGGAAGGTGAGAGATTTCAACTTCACTACACTTCTAAAAAAGAATTGAGTGTGATTATAAAGAAGGAAAGTGCTTAAAGGGAACTTCTATGGATTTCCTTGGGAAGGAGTGTGAGATAAGTTTTGTTCTTCTCTTTCTTTATATAATAAACTTATTTTTATATATGAATCTGTGTTTTATCGTATCGTTCTCATGAATTCTGAGTAGTCTTCTTTATCTTTCTCCTTACAATGAGATATGGTTTAGTGAAGAATTACTTTAGTTTTGTAAGGTTTTAAATGTTAATAAATTTTCATAATTCGAACTCTGATATTCAATTACTTTTTGACCTAGCCAATTGAAATGTTAAAAGTTGTTGAGAAACATACGATCCGAAAGAGCTATGCTTTCTACAATAAAGGAAGAGTCACATTCAATTTCATGGGTGAGAATGTAATCCATGGGTTTGCGTGCAAATAAATAAGAAAATATACCTTGATGACCGCAAAATTAGAGATCTTAAAGTGACATATTAAAATCCCTAATTTAGTCCAGTTGCTTGTAAACTAAAGCGAGATTGTTAGCCCTCAGGAAAGAAAGAAGTGAGAGCTATGGATTGAAAACTGGTATCCTCTCAACCTAACCATAGATTTAGGGACTAAACTCTAGATTAGTCAATGTTCTTTATGCACTCTCGGAGGTTAAAGAGTAGAAATGCTCCTATTTGGCACAATACACTTTTATATATGTATTTTAAATTATTTTAATTTTCTCACATTTCATAAACTCATTTTAAAGGGGAAGGATGCTTTCTTAAATTTGTACTCTTTATTTTAAAACTTTGTTTAGTATTTATAAGTTTATTTTTGAATTTTAGCAATTAGTTTAGTTAACTTAGCTTTTTAAACTGCATTTCATTTGAAGCACATTAAATTTCCTTTAGATTTTTTTTTCTTAAGTTTTCTAGTTTGAATATTGTGTTTGACGTTATAACCATAAGAATTTCCAACTCCCTGTGGCATCGATACTTAGGACTTTATTAGAGCCCTTTATTACTTGAGCGATACGTATACTTGCGTTATTATTATGGGTTTGACAACTAAGAGAATTTGAAAGATAAAATTACTTATACCAAATTTATTTTTATTGAGATTGAACTGCATATTTACTATTAGTGCTAAGAGCCCGCGCATCAACTATTTAAAAAGGATTTTTAAAATGCAAAGTTACCTCTAGTCTAAACTAATAATGTATGAAGAGTTCAAAATTTGTATAAAACACCATTCCCTTTGCAAAGAGTTTATAATTAGTGTAGCAAAATAATTTTAAAATATAACTAAGGTATTGTGTCAAATAGAAGTTATTCTATTCTTTACCGTGGGTCAAGTGTATAAAGAACATTAGCTAATCCAGAGAGTTTGGTCCCTAAACTCGTGGTTAGGCCGTGAAGATACTAGCTCTCACTCTAGAGTTACCACTTCCCTTACTTAGGGGCTAACTTCTCTCTTTAGTTTCCAAACATCTGTAGCAAATTGGAATGAACTGTTCTCAAACACCCCAAATGGTTGAAGAAAATTCATTAGGACAAATGATTTAGTCTCATAGTTCAATGGAAACTATAAATGCTATCAACATACCCAATTACCCTTATTCTAATCATTACTACCCAGCTTGGAAAAACCATCCTAAATTTAATTAGAACAATAATCCTAGTGGTGGAAATCAATAATGGGGTAATGCTCAGGTAAACTCATTGGGAAATTGGAACAACCAAGATAGTGCTAACTTTAGACCTACTTATCCTCCTGGATTTAATCAACACATTACGTAGAAGAAGTTGTCTATAAAAGAAGTGGTGTTGCAGATGGGTAATCATTTACAAAGTCAAAGTGCTGTTGTTAGAAATATGGAGAATCAATTGGGATAAATTGCTAATGCACTTAGCAATAGGCCTCAGGGAACACTTCTTAGTAATGTAAAGATCAATCCTAATGTTGACCTCACTTTTGTGAGGACACATTACTAATGACATCCATAATTCATATTAGGAAGGAATCTATTACAGCTAACTTCTTGAATATATCCCCAAAACCTCTTTAACCTTAACTTTTAAGTTTAAACCTCAATATGCCCTTTTGAGCCCAAATTTTGGAGACATTCCAAATATGGGTCAACCTTGATCAAACCCAAGTCATATCACCAACCCATGGACTCATGACCAACCCAACCTTGACAAGGTTAGGTAAGTCACATTGGTCAACCCTAGACCACCTTGGTCAACCTTGGTCAACCCTGGTCAACATTGGTCAACTTTAGTCAAAATAATTAGTTTTGAACCAAATTGATAAAATTGGTAAAATGGTCAACACCCAAAATCATTTTTGACCAATTTATGGGTTAATATTATAATTTCCTAAATTTTAATTAAGTAGTAATTAATTCAAAATGGAATTATAAGCAAATAACCCTAAATTAAATTTAAACTCATGACATCACATATGACATTTAAAATCCATAAAGAACTTTCAAAATTGAATTGAACTCATGTAGGGTTATCTATGGGTCATACATGACCCATAAGACCTATTATAACCCATGACACATCATCCTTGGCAAAAGAAAAAAATTATTATGGAGCAATCATGAAGGGAGGAACTTATGTCATTTCTCCATGGATTATGAAGTGAAGATGTCGTGAGCTAATCTTCCACCACCATCCTCTTCCAATGAGAAAGATGACTCACTTATAGCCTTATCCAACGCCTAAGTAAGGGTCATCATGACCAAGCCATGTGCATAAATATAAGGAGGCCTATGTGTCATTATTCTATAAAATTTTGGTGACATGTTAACATAGGTGGATGAAGACTAACCAACCCATTTCCAAGTCACCATTCACCTCACCTTCTATCCAATGAAAAGGAGCCAAGTTTTAGCTAAATCCAATGCATTGAATGGAGACCCATTATAAGAGGCTTGAAAAAAAATTGAGCTACGGATATGCACAGTCCAAAATCTTATCTCCTAACCATCATGACATGGATATAACCTTTCCCAATTGAACCCAAGGCCAGCCATGAGTCTTCTAAGCCTATGCATAGGCTAACCCAAGAAGACCAAAAAGAAGGAGACCCATCCAAAATCCTTTATTCCAAAAACCCTTGATAGTGAACTTTTTCCTTGTTCTATAGGCAATTGATTCTCTATATAATCAAGCCCTGAAGCTCGCTATTCTTCTCCAATTTCCTTGCCCAAAAATAGGACGATTTTTGGGTTTGACAAAAAAACACCCAAAATTTCAAATTAATCCTTCCAAATCTATCCCTGACCTCAGAGAAGATGAGTCCAATCAAAATTGGCTCCTCCCATTGGCTCTAACCTGCTCTACAATGAAGGCGTGAGCCCATTTCAGTGAAGTCATACCCCAGTTAATTTAACTTCAAATTGAGCATACCAGGAGCTTCGTAAGGGCTTGGTGATCGTTATAGACAAATTTGACTGAAGCATCACTTCGTCAAGCCAAGGTATGACCATTTTGGCCTAAATCATGCTCGGTTTTGTCCCTTTATGAAATGAACCATTTCACAACCCATACATCATAGTATGGATGGGTTTGTCCTCTCACAATGAAGCTCTAAGAATAAATTTCATTCAATTTCATGAAGAATTGAGCAAGATATTGTACTTAGATCATGGACGGTTCTCGACTTAGAGGGGATGTCGTTCAATTTCGTGTATCGAAAATGAACGGCTCTGATTAAGTTGGACTGTAGATCCGTCCATCTGAAGTAGGGTTAACCGCGAGCCATGTAAGCTGCCGCATGTAAAGCTCTACCAATCACGCACTACTGTGTGCGCGTTTGACGAGTTTGAGGAACTAGTCAGCTGCCACAAGTAATTTCCTTTAAGTAGGAAATTCAATAAATACAGAAAATACCCAAAACATAAAAAATCATATCTCTCTACAATAAAATCACAAAATAAAATAAAAATACCCTTAGACTCTTGGAGATTAGGAGAAAATTATGAAAGAAAAATCTGGAATTAATGATTTATATTTAATTTTTTAATTAATTAATTACTCTCTGAAGTAATTTAATTAGTAATAATTAATTATAAATTTAAAATTTCTGAAATTTTCACAAAATAATCCTTTCATTCTTAGGAACATTATGTGATTTTTCCTAAGGCTTGAAAAAGTTTTTGGATTAAGTTCACCTATTTTTCATGAAACTTTGTAATTATTTTTTTAAAATAATTATAAAATAAAAAAATATGAAATTAAATTGGAAGTTGGCCAAGAAATTTAAGGTGACAGGGTTAAAAATTAAAATGACTAAACTTAACCTTTTGAAAATTTAAAATGACATTCTTATTTTTGGGTTAAAATTATGAATTATAAATTTATATTTAGAAACCCTAAAATCATTTAATCCTACATACTTAGCCCACTTCACATTGGACTAAGTCAATCATTGAGTATAACCCTTAATGGATTCAAATCAAACCCTATATGGGTCTAAACACATTTAAACATAATTCAACCCTAGTTAATCCTTTAAACACCATAAAGCCTAATTAGGTCTACGCCACGGCAATTGATTCTCTATATAATCAAGCCCTGAAGCTTACTATTCTTTTCCAATTTCCTTGCCCAAAAATAGGACAATTTTTGGGTTTGACAAAAAACCACCCAAAATTTCAAATTAACTCTTCCAAATCTATCCCTGACCTCAGAGAAGAAGAGTCCAATCGAAATTGAAATTGGCTCCTCCCATTGGCTCTAACCTGCTCTACAATGAAGGCGTGAGCCCATTTCAGTGAAGTCATACCCCAGTTAATTTAACTTCAAATTGAGCATACCAGGAGCTTCGTAAGGGCTTGGTGATCGTTATAGACAAATTTGACTGAAGCATCACTTCGTCAAGCCAAGGTATGACCATTTTGGCCTAAATCATGCTCGGTTTTGTCCCTTTATGAAATGAACCATTTCACAACCCATACATCATAGTATGGATGGGTTCGTCCTCTCACAATGAAGCTCTAGGAACAAATTTCATTCAATTTCATGAAGAATTTAGCAAGATATTGTCCTTAGATCATGGACGGTTCTCGGCTTATCATCCCCCTCGGATAATCAGGGGATATCGTTCAATTCCGTGTATCGGAAATGAACGACTCTGATTAAGTTGGACTGTAGATCCGTCCATCCGAAGTAGGGTTAACTGCGAGCCATGTAAGCTGCTGCGTGTAAAGCTCTGCCAATCACGCACTACTGTGTGCGCGTTTGACGAGTTTGAGGAACTAGTCAGCTGCCACAAGTAATTTCCTTTAAGTAGGAAATTCAATAAATACAGAAAATACCCAAAACATAAAAAAAATCATATCTCTCTACAAAAAAATCACCCAAAACATAAAAAATCATATCTCTCTACAATAAAATCACAAAATAAAATAAAAATACCCTTAGACTCTTGGAGATTAGGAGAAAATTATGAAAGAAAAATCTGGAATTAATGATTTATATTTAATTTTTTAATTAATTAATTACTCTCTGAAGTAATTTAATTAGTAATAATTAATTATAAATTTAAAATTTCTGAAATTTTCACAAAATAATCCTTTCATTCTTAGGAACATTATGTGATTTTTCCTAAGGCTTGAAAAAGTTTTTGGATTAAGTTCACCTATTTTTCATGAAACTTTGTAATTATTTTTTTAAAATAATTATAAAATAAAAAAATATGAAATTAAATTGGAAGTTGGCCAAGAAATTTAAGGTGATAGGGTTAAAAATTAAAATGACTAAACTTAACCTTTCGAAAATTTAAAATGACATTCTTATTTGTTGGTTAAAATTATGAATTATAAATTTATATTTAAAAACCCTAAAATCATATAATCCTACATACTTAGCCCACTTTACATTGGACTAACTCAATCATTGAGTCTAACCCTTAATGGATTCAAATCAAACTCTATATGGGTCTAAAAACATTTAAACATATTTAAACCCTAGTTAATCCTTTAAAAAATTAGGTTTAACACCATAAAGCCTAATTAGGTCTAAGCCAAACTTAGACTTAATTAAACCCTAGTTAAACCTTAACAACATTAGGTTTAAACATTTAGACCGGTTTAACTTAACAAGCCTTAATTAGGTCTAAACCACATTTAGACCTAATTAAACCCTAGTTAAACCTTAACAACATTAGGTTTAACACCATAAATCCTAATTAGGTCTAACCCATAACTAGACCTTATTAATCAATTAAAGCTTACCTAAATAAGGTTTAATTAACCATAAATCCTAATTAGGTCTAACCCCTAATTAGACCTAGTTAATCAATTAAACCTTACCTAAATTAGGTTTAATTAACCTTTAACCCTAATTAAGTCTAATTAATCAATTAAACCTTACCTAAATTAGGCTAAATTAACGTTAAACTCTAATTAGACCTAACCCTAATTAAGTCTAATTAATTAGTTAAACCTTACCTAAGTTAAGTTTAATTAACCTTAAACCATAATTAGACTTAACCCCACGTAAATTTAATTAATCAACTAAACCTTACTTACAATAGGTTTAATAAACCATAAACCCTAATTAGATTTAACTCTAAATAAGTCTAATTAATCAATTAATCCTTAACTATAAACCTTAACTATAAAGGTTTAATTAACCATAAATCCTAATTAGGTCTAACCCGTAATTAGACCTAGTTAATCAATTAAACCTTACCTAAATTAGGTTTAATTAACCTTAAACCCTAATTAAACTTAACCCTAATTAAGTCTAATTAATCAATTAAACCTTACCTAAATTTGGTTTAAGTAACTTTAAACCATAATTACACTTAACCCTAATTAAGTCTAATTAATTAATTAAACCTTACTTACATTAGGTTTAATTAACCATAAACCCTAATTAGAATTAACTCTAAATAAGTCTAATTAATCAATTAAACCTTACCTAAATAAGATTTATTTAACCATAAATCCTAATTATGTCTAACCCCTAATTAGACCTAATAAATCAATTAAACCTTACGTAAATAAGGTTTAATTAACCTTAAACCATAATTAGACTTAAACCTAATTAAGTGTGATTAATCAATTAAACCTTAATTACATTAGGTTTAGTTACCCTTTAACTCTAATTAGACTTAACCCTAATTAAGTCTAATTAACCAATTAAACCTTACCTAAATTAGGTTTAATTCACCTTAAACCATAATTAGACTTAATCCTAATTAAGTCTAATTAATTAATTAAAGATTACTTAAATTAGGTTTATTTAACCTTAAACCATAATTAAACTTAACTCTAATTAAGTCTGATTAATCAATTAAACCTTACTTACATTAGTTTTAGTTACCCTTTAACCATAACTAAGTCTAATTAATCAATTAAACCTTACCTAAATTAGGTTTAATTAACCCTTTAACCCTACTTAGAATTAACCATAATTAAGTCTAAATAATCAATTAAACCTTACCTACATTAGGTTTAATTAACCTTGAACCCTAATTAGACTTAACCTTAACTAAGTCTAATTAATCAATTAAACCGTACTTACAATAGGTTTAATTAACCTTAAACCCTAATTAGACTTAACCCTAACCAAGTCTATTTAATCAATTAAACCTTACCGATATTAGGTTTTACCTTAAACTCTAATTAGACTTAAGCCTAATTATTTTTTATAAATTAATTAAACCTTACCTTAATTAGGTTTACTTAACCTTAAACCTCAATCTAACCTTCGGTTCAACATATATTGAACCTAAATCAAACCTTTAAGTTAAGTTCAACTCAAATTGAACCTAAGTCAACATCAACTTTAGGTTCAACCCAAATTGAACCTAATTCAACTTCAAACTTAGGTTCAACATATATTGAACCTGAATCCAACCTTTAACTTAAGTTCAACTTAAATTGGACCTAAGTCAACATCAACTTTAGGTTTAACCCAATTTGAACCTAACTCTACTTCAAACTTGAACCTAAGTCAACCAAACCTTAGGTTCAACATATACTAAACCTAAATCAAACCTTTAATTTAGGTTCAATTCAAATTGAACCTAAGTCAACTCAAACTCCTTAGGTCAACCTAACTTAAACCTAAATCAACTCAAATTCTTAGGTTCAACCCAACTTGAACCTAACTCAACCCCTAAGTCTTAACAACATTAGACTTAAGTCAATTAAAACTTTTAAGTTCAACCCAACTTGGACTTAAATCAACACAAACACTTAGGTTCAACTCAAGTTAATATAAATCTTAAACTTTAAGTTCAACCAACATTGAACTTAAATCGACCCAACTCCACGTCCTAAGCATATTGGACTTAAGAATATTTTAAATCTTAGGTTCAGTATTGAACCTAAATCAAACTTAGGTTTTACCTACATTGAGCCTAAAACATTTTAAGCCTTAACTACATTGGACTTAGACCATTTTAATCATTAGGTTGTATCTATATTGAACCTAAAACATTTTAAGAATTGAACCATTCTAAATCCTTAGGTTCTACCTACATTGAACCTAAAACATCTGAAGGTTTAACTATATTGGATTTAAACAATTTTAATCCTTAGGTTTTACCTACATTGAACTTAAAACATCTTAATTTCTAACTACATTGGACTTAAACCATTTCCAATCTTTAAGTTCTACCTACATTGAACCTAAAACATCTTAAGTCCTATCCGCATTGGACTTAAATCATTTCAAACTTTGGGTTCTACCTACATTGAACCTAAATAATCTTCATAACTTAAGATCTATCCAAATTGAATGACATCAATCTTCAAGTTTCACAGACGTTAAACCTAAATAAACCTACCTAAATCTTAGGTATCAATTAAACTCCTTCAGGTCTAATCGACATCGGACCTAAAATAAATGGCATCATAAAAAACCAACTCACTGACATAAATGACATAAAATTCATCTTAAAAACTTAAGTTGAACTCTAATGAACGAAGATCACCGAACACAACTTGAACACCTATGTTCAGATTTACAAAGATTTCTTGGATGTCACAATATGTGGTTGCTGACAAGAATCTTTCGATTTTGGTTTAAACACCTTTTAGACTAAGCAAATCTGAATATTTTTACGGCCCCGGGATGATAAAACCATAGACATCTTGGCCGGTTCGTTTAAAAATTATTCAACCTATTAAATAACCAACTAAATTTGATAAATCTGAAGACATGCTCTGAAGACATGCTTTTATGTTAATCGTGTTTTATTTTGTAGGTTTATTGGAGACATGAAAACAAAATTTTGCTCTAGATTTCTTTTGCATTTTATAGGGTGTACTAACACTGTTTTGTAGGATGACATTCGAAAGCGGAATTTCAAGAAAATAAAACCAAAACAAAACAAAATGACATGACATGACATAAACAAAATAAAATGACATGACAAAAACAAACAAAACAAAGCAAAATGACATGCATAAAACCTTTAGGGTAGAATTAGATTCTTAGAAATCTATTACCCTAGGAATAATCATATCAGATTCTTTCTTTGGCCTTGAAATTTCTTAGGAGAGAGAGTGTTAAAGAGAATCAGGAGTTTTCTTAGATAGTTTCAACTATAGGAGCTTGCTCTTATAGGAGAATTAAGCATTCAGAATAGGTGATTAACCTAAATCTCTAGTTTCATGTGGTTTTCCTTATATGAGAAACCATTTATCTACAATGACTACAATAATGAAAAGTACTTTTGACATTTCTTTTAGCCCTTTTCCTTCATTCTCCTAGTTTCTTAAGATCTTGAAATCCTTGACATGATCTAAGAGAATAAGTTAACTGGAGATTAGGGCAATAAAAATAAAAAAATAGAGTGGGGACTCCATTCAATCAAAAGACACACATTAAGGCACGACGGGAATTGGCGGCGACTGCAAATGACAAGTTTAGGCGGCGACAAGAGAGTGGCGACTATGCTGGGGAAGTTTTTACTCCTCATCTCTCATTAAATCATTTGTTCTTCATTCAAAGATATTCTATCTTTTGACAGATAAGATTATCTTACCCAAATTTTAACTCTGTGAAATTAAGAGTTAAAATGACATGAAATTCTATGATATTCTATCTTTTGACAGATATGATTATCTTACCATAATTTTAACTCTCTGACATTAAGAGTTAAAATGTCATCACATTCTAAGATATTTTATCTTTTGACAGATAGGATTATCTTACCTAAATTTTAACTCTGCGACATTAAGGGTTAAAATGACATGACATTCTAATATTCTATCTTTTGATAGATAAGACTATCTTACCCAATTTTTAACTCTGCAACATCAAAAGCTAAAATGACATGGCATTCTAGGATATTCTATCATTTGATAGATAGGATTATCTTACCCAAAATTTAATTCTACGACATTAAGAGTTAAAATGACATAACATTTTAAGGTATTCTATCATTTGATAGATAGGACTATCTCAATCAATTTCAACTCTTTGACAATAAGAGTTATCTAGACGTATCATACAAACATTCTATGACATTTGTGACCGACATTCCATAACAAAATAATCCATGATATTTAATTCCCAGTTTACAAAATAAGTCTACAATAAAATTTGACATGTTGTATTTCTGAATTGCCAGAAAACTAAAATGGATTCTCCAAATTTGGTCTTTTCCTACTTCCAAGACCTCAATTCACCAATTTATGAAAACACTTGCCTCTACCAAAATGGCTACAAGTTGTTTGATGAAACTAAATTCATGATGAATAGTCCATCCCAATTCACTATAGAACCCTTCAAGGAGTTTAAATTCAACCCTTACGGAGATTTTTCTCTTTTTAGAGAAGATCTACCTCAAAAATTTCCTGTAGAACAACTGATTTTTGAGAAAATGGAAAAAAAATATGATCATAAGGGAAAGGAAGTTTATGTTGAAGATGATATTTTCTCACAACATGAGGAGGGAGCTTGTTCTAAAATTGTTCCATTAACACGAAGTTAACGAAGAAACATAGCTCATTCTTTTGAAAGAACAAAGAAACAAATGAGATTATTAATCTTGAAATATCTGAATATGAGGAAAATGTTTTTGGGAACACATCTTCTCCAAAGAGGAATAAGCTTTATTTAGTGCTCGTTGAGTAAGAAAATAATGCATTTCAAAGAGAAAATTTCACTGCAATACAAACTATATACTTTCTGTTCAAAAGACTTGCATGAAAAGAAACATGTTCAATTTCTAGACTTTAGGACAAACTGGGATGTGCATTCTCTTTATCCATGAAAAAGAAGCTTCTTGCTCAAGAGCATTCAATTTATCAAGAAATGGACCAAGAATCCCTATCAGAAATTCAGTGTACTCAGATACCTGTTCAACTTCTTTTGGGGCCAAGAATGGAGGATACAACCATTTCAAAAGACAAAACAACACATGATGAGCTAATCCTCGAGGCAGAAGAAACATCTGCTTAAATGAAGGATCTTGTGCAAATGTAAAAGTCGCAGATCATTCATACTCACACCATGATGACATACTTCCTATAACATCTCATCCGTTACTTAAGATGAATGTAAGAACACGCCAAATATCAGAAGAAATCTCTGATAATATAAATACTTCCATAGACATTTCTCAAGAGAAATTTTGTGAAAAACATCCTGTCAAAACATTTGAAGAAAGACTGAAAATTTGAAAACTGACATTAAAAGATTATCGACATGGAGGAAGGAGAAATCTTCCAACAATCCGAGTGAGGAGTATGCAAAAATAAACATGGTTGATACATGAGTCACTACCGCATCACAAGAATTACCTCCACCAGCCGAAGAAAGCCTAACAGAAGGGTTACAGGCTATCATCCAACAACTAGATGAACAAATCAATCATCTTGAACAAAAGATTGAAGAAATGATGGCAACTCTACAAAATCCACCACAAAAAACTGCTTAGCCTATCGTTGAAATTATTTGACCTGAAGCGATCAATATTCTCGAAGATAGAAGAGAACTAATAAAAATTGAAGAACTAATAAAAATTGAAGAAAGCACTCAAAGACAAAAAGATTCTACCCCAAGTGGAATTCCAAAAAAAGAAGTCACAGCTTGTGAAATAAAAAGTGAAAGAGACAATGGCTCAGGTGAGGGCCGGATCATTAATTCCAAAGGATAGACCTTATCCGAAGGAATTTGATTTCGTCTCATATACTAAAGGATTTTTTCCACCTCTCTTCAAGATGTTTGATGGAACTGACAATCCTCATCAACATTTGATACATTTTAGAGCAAGTTGTTGTAATGCAGGAGGGAGTGATACTCTTCTATTCTGACAATTCATCAATAGCCTTACCGGGGTTGCTTTTGGCTGGTGCACAGAACTTCTCAATGGTTCTGTTAAGACATTCACTAAACTTGAAAGTTTCTTCATCCAATGATTCGTTGGAGTCTAGCATCATGTAACGGTTGGAGACTTATTGGTGGAGAAACAAAAGCCATGGGAAACCCTTGTGGATTACATATTGCACTAAAGAAATCTTAGCATGAAATGTGAACCACAACTTTAGGAACAACATGCACTTGAAATTCTCCTTAAAATATCCATGGTCCTATAGCATTTATGCTCAAGGGATTCACAATAAAGACATTTGAATAAATACACAGTAAAACTTCCAATCTTAAGGAGAAAGCTAAGCAAATGAGTACAACTAAAAAAACAAAAAAGAAAAAAGCCAGTTAAAACATTTGAAAAGAAATCTACAATGATAGAAAAGAGTAAGAAAGTGATGTAAGTGCAACCCGAGTAGAAGAAGCAATGAAAAAATGTAAATCAATCATCACAATCGTCTTCAAAGCTTCAGTTTCAACAACCAACGACATTTTCTACAAACAAGAAAACAATGGCAAAAAGGATAAATAAAGAATATCCATTTAAGATAAAAGCCGTTGGAAAAATATTTTGTAGTCTGCTAAAGATACCAGAAATCAAATTACCTGAAGCCAAAAGGCCGGGAGAAGTCGACATGAAGGATAATCTCAATTATTGTCCTTTTCATCGGATGCTTGGCCACAAAATTAAAGAATGTTTCATCTTCAAAGATTGGTTAAAGCATAACTTCAAAGATGAGAATATAGTAATCTTGAAATAATATCAAAAAAAAATATGAAAAAGGTTTAATTAATTTGATTCCGGTCGATATACATAATCCTAAAAACACTCCAAACAATTACAATAATAAAGATATTGCTCATGGAAAATCTCTTGAGGGAGCTTCAACAAATTCAACAACAACAATGAAATCTTCCAGAAAAAAAGAAAAGGAGAAAATTCAAAAAAGAAAAGGGTTAGAGGTCTTTTAGACATAGGGCCTGTTGTTTGAATGTATTTGATAGCACCAAAAACTTAAAGTTTAGAGGTCCTAAGTGAAAAAGTTAAAATCTCATTTTTACATTTTTGCTCCAAATTTGATCATTTTTCACTACTTTTAGCATTTTTTACCTTTTTACTTGTACTTGAAAGAAAAATACACAAATAC
>NW_018251388.1:0-1163 GCF_001263595.1 Phalaenopsis equestris | reverse complement strand
TTAAGAGAAAAAAATTTTAATTTTTTCTCCTTTTTTTTTTATTTAAAATTTTTTTCCCCCCCCCCCCCCCAAACTTAAATTTTTAACAAGATTAAACAGTTTAACAACACATATATATAAACAGGAATGAAAATTGAAATACATGCTTACAAGAATTTTTATACCCTAATTATACAAGTACAAAACTAAAAACATGAGTAAAATTAATTTTTGATCGAATTTCTTACATTTTAACATATAGAGATTCATTAGACTTCTAAATAGTGGATATAGACATAAAAGAAAACAAACACACTAACTTTGACTTCACAATCTCAACATAAAAAACAAGCAGACTAACAAGATAAAAGAAAATACAAGGTAGCAAATTTCTAAAATTAAAGTTTAAAATTAAAGCTAGTAAAATTTTCAACTTTCATAAGACGTAAAAATAAGTTCATTCCTAGCTAACTAAAACACAATACACAACAACAATTACTACCCTAGAATTTAAAATACAATACTAACAAAACACAAACATTACAATAACAATTAAATAAAAAGTATAACACATCACATAGTCCAACAAGTACACAAACTCAAATGTAACAAGTGCACACCACAAAGTACATCACATATTACTAACATAAAATAACCTTAGTCCTTCTCCTCATCATCATCATTAGTGTCGCCGCTATCCCAAAAAGTTACAGACTCATAATCAGGATACTTTGGATATGAAGGGAATGCCACTCCTTGGTTACCCCTAATAAGGCTCTCCAAAGATGTGTGAAACTTCTCCTCATAATCATTATGTCTTTTGATATATTCATCAATATGATCTTCAAAATTTTCTTGATTTAGGACCTTATCTGCGGTATAATTATTATTATCCATCATCCTCTCCAATTATTGATCCTGTGTTTCAGTAGACTCACCTCTAGAAGTAGATGCTCTTTAGGTAGATGGTCTCGATGTTGAAGCAAAGGTGGATGCAGCAGATGTCGAAATTTCATAACTTCTCAAAAATCCTCCTCTCCAACCAAAAAAAAGAGTTCAGAATATGATTTCACTTTCACACATGTAATCGGTTTTAGAGTCAGGATCACTTCTTCTCACCTATCATATCTTACACCAGTTTGCTCACAAAAAGAAAAGATCAAGGAAGAAAATCCCAGACCTGC
>NW_018251387.1:52395-52755 GCF_001263595.1 Phalaenopsis equestris | reverse complement strand
GCTCCCACGTTCCCCTCACCTGAGGTCTAACATCTTTGCTTCAGCACTCAAATAATAGGACTGAACTGGGGATTTTAGACGGTCACCCTAAAATCTCCAATTCTACGTCCATCAAAGTATATTTCCCTATTTATTTGCATTCAACTCCAATGAACTTAACCATCCATGGAATCTGAATGTGGTTCTACTTTGTTGAGAATTACACAGCCCTCTCGGGTCTTAATACAATTACAACGAACTTTAACACTACAACAGGCTTTTATTGTAATGTAAATAAAGTGCAAGTAAAAACCATCACTTTGATAATTAAATCCACTTCTAACATGCATCACAAAATCCTAAACATGAATTCTACTCATT
>NW_018251387.1:37091-51876 GCF_001263595.1 Phalaenopsis equestris | reverse complement strand
ATCTCCCCGCCAAAAGTCGGTCTATAGTCATCCCGCACGCTGTCGGCGGGATTGAGGGCGCTGTCGGCGAGCTTTTCTGTCATTTTTTTGTCTTCTCGGGTAAATCTCGCCGTCGGCACCGTTTTGGGTGGGGCCGGCGAGCAGGCTGCGTAACTCCACCGTTTCGCTCCGTTTGGCTCCGTTTTAGCTCCGTTACGCTCCATTTCAGTTACATTGTGTTCCTAACAGATAGCCCTACAAAATAAACATGAAAATAATCTTCTTTTGAAATGTAATCTCATTCGAAAATATGCAAGAAGTGTAAAAGAGATTATGCATCGAAAGGCTTATCGAAAGGTGACAGGGCAAAATTTCATTTCTTGCTCGTTTTTGCTCCAAATTGCACCGTTTTTGCATTTTTTTGCTCCAATGACCATAATTCATCATACCCTCAACAAAACATAAAAAATACCCTTCTTTAAAGTGCAATATCATCAAAAATAGTGTAAAATATGTCTAAAAATCTCAACATATTTTTCTTTGGTCTGGTTGGTTTCTATCAATTAACCCCTTATGTCTCAAACATCAAAATTAAGATCAGAGGTTAACCATTTCACTATTTAAGTTAAGCCTAATTGTTAATTAAGGCTAAATATCCAAAATTACATATTTGCCCTTGAGGCTCTAACACTTCATAATTTGTCAAATTCAATTCAAATGACTTTGAAATTTTTATCCTACCTCATTCATGGGTCAATGAAGACATCAAAGGAGAAAATATGATTTTTTAAAATTTAATTTACTTTATATAATTATTTTCATGCAAAAATAGGATTTTTCAAAGAAAATTCCTAGCTTTATCAAGTAGAAAATTCCTAACTTGACCAAGGTAAATCCTAATCCCTTAATTTTTTTACTGGAGGTAGACCTACACCAGAGAAACCTTTGGACCAAATTTCATGATTTTTGGAATTTTTTTTAATTTGAAGAATTATTTTAAGTTTTGGGCCATTTATTAAATACAAAATATTTTAAATGTATCTGAGCAAGTGGGTATTTGTATTTTATTTTTGTGATTTTTCTACACCAAGATATGAATTTTTTAAGTTAGGGGTATTAAATAAATAAGAAAAAAAATCTCTATTTATCTATTTAAACAGCGTGTGCTGACTAGATCTTAGGCAGCTCCGAAGGCATGCGTGGCGCGCTCTAGTTGGATGCCGCCATCCATGTAGCTGCTGACTCAGCCCGTGGTTTATGTTCCGAAGTGCTGTCCAGCTCGATCTCCTCCATACATTTGATACACGTTTGGTAAAACGGCTCCCCATCGTCGTACCCGATAGAGTGATCTCGTGATCGTCCACACTAAAACCTTAAGATCATGACCTAGACTTAACGAAATCACTTGGGGTTTGAGCTTATCGACTCGTCTAAGTGAGACGAACACATCCATATGATAATCATGCAATTAAATTAAGCCTAATTAAATGTAGAATCAACATGGGCTTGGGAGGAAGAAAAATTTTATACCTTTGCTCTGAGAAGTGAAGCTTCAATCAGAGGGTTTTGGCACGTTCGTTATGATCTAAAGAGGCTAGAGATTGAGTCTATGGTATTGGTGTGAGGCTTAGATATGATTTCGTTCACGACCGGATTTGGGTGTTGGTCTAGAGCTATTGCAGAGGCTATTTCAGAGGGTGATTTTGTGGGGCTTTGGCTTCCTTCCAGGTTGTGAAGGTGTGGGCACAAATAATTGAAGTTTGGTGGACTGTGGAAGTGTAATGAGCTCTGTCCTGGTTTTTGGCAGAGGTTTGAGCTCAAAATTGAGCTTCCATAGTAGAATTCAGTGGGGGAAAAGGGTTGGATTACACCGAGGGGATCTCAGAGAAGCTCTATGAGAAGTTTGGGGGCTCTCTCTAAGAAATTTTTATCACACCTCCCATGTTCGTGGACGTGAGTTTTTATAAAAATGGCCATGGGGTGGCCCTCAGGGCAAATGTTTGGGTGCATTGTGGTGCTTAAGTGGAGGGCAAAGGAGCTCTACAAATTGGTTTGGCTGAGCTGGCCTCTAGGTTTGATGTGGGTGAAGTTCAATGGAGGTGGCTCTCAGTTTTGAGCTTCTCTGATGACTAGGCCTGTCAGCCATGGAAGGGAGAGGTGGCTAGGTGCTCAAGGCATCCGGAGGAATCTGTTAAAGAAACTTAATGCAATGAGGTTTAGTTTTGGTAAGGGTATCTTAAGCATGTGCATTTTTGGGAATAAAATCCCTTAATTTGGGGGATTTTTGGTCCATGGCTTAGTTTAGGTGGTTAGATTAGTTTTGGCTCAGTATTAGGGTCTAACCAATGGTTGGCTGTGGTGTCATCAATTTCGGGGCTTAGGCATGGCTAAGTCAATTTTTGGGAAGGGGTTCAATTTCGGTAAAAATGGCTAGAAGTTGGGTTAAGGCTAGGTTAGCCATGTGAATTGACCCAATTGATTGAGCAATATTGTGTATATTATTGTTATGAAGATTTTTTGTGAAGGTTTGAAGTGATTTTGAGTTCAATTAGTAGGTCCATTTGAGGGATTTTTTAATTTTGGTCAATTTGGGTATGTTGGGTTAGATATGGGTCTAGGTTGGGCTAGTCTTGGGCGAGTTCAAATTAAATGGTTCAAATGATCAAGGGAGATGTTTTGAAGATTTTTCATGAAGGAATGGAGTGGAAATGTTGGGGTTAAGGCCCTCAATATGGTGAAATTTCAGGACATGGCCAATTTGGGGCTTTTGGACTTAGGTTGAAGTTAAATGAAACTGAGGCCTCACCAAGGCAAATTAAAGGTGAAATTTGATGTGTGAGAATGCTATAAAGATTTTTCAACACAAATTGTGGCCAATTGAGTGGGCTATGGGTTTAATTTGGTGGAACCAAGTCATAGGGCCAAAATTTGGTTTTTTTGGTTTAAATGAAAATTTGGGTCCAAATGATGGACCAATTGAGCTTGGATTTGGTCTAGATTGGTCATCTCAAGAGTGAATTTGAGTTTAGAACTGAAATTGGGGTAAATTAATACCAATTGGCTAGACATTTGAGGTAATTTGGGCAAAATATGGGCCTTTAAAGGGCAATTTAGAGGTTTTGATCAAAGATGGCCAAATTGGGTCATGTGATAATTGAGAAAAATGAAATTGGAAAATTTTGGGGTGTTTTCGGGAATTTTTGGGAATTTTTGGAATTTTTGGAATTTTGGGGTAAGGAGGGGTATTTTGGTAATTTGGTCAATTTTGATGATTTTGGGTGTTTTCAAGGTGTTTGAAATGATTTTTTAGTCAAGTTGGGTATTTTGGTTGGATTTGGAAATTTTGGCCAAATTTGGGGTCCCAAGGGTATCTGAGTAATTTGAACTAGACATTTGAGGTAATTTGGGCAAAATATGGGCCTTTAAAGGGCAATTTAGAGGTTTTGATCAAAGATGGCCAAATTGGGTCATGTGATAATTGAGAAAAATGAAATTGGAAAATTTTGGGGTGTTTTCTCTATGTAGTGGTCTTAGCTAAACCCTAGCTCAGGGCTAGAGGGTTTAGGGAATTTTAAGGTAATGAATGATTGTGAGTACAAGTGATTGCAAGTGAGTGCCTCAGCCCTAGACCAACACCCAGGATCAACCCTAAGGTCCAGCAGTCCTAAGGGTAACTCATCTTGAGTTCCCTCATAGTGACCTCACCTACTAAGTGCTAGAGGTTAGGACCAATATGTGTAACTTCAAGTTGAGTAGAGAAGAGTTTAAAATTTCTAATGGTGAGGTTTCCTTGTCTAGTTTTCTAAGAATAGTCAATACGAAAGTCCTATGGCTAGATCTTAGGCTACTAAAGAGGAAAAACTAAACCTCAACCAAAAGTGAGGTCAACACATGGTTTGCATAAAGCCTGAAGACTCCAAAATTTGGGTGAACTTGCTGAAAGTCAGAAAACAAGCTGAAGACCTCTTCATATGGGATATTGGCAATGGAGAGGTCAACTTTTGGCTTGATTCCTAGTGACCTAAAGATGTCTTACAACCAATTAACAACCAGATTAATACTCAGCTTACTATGGCTGACCGTTGGGAGGGGAATCAATGGTCATTGCCTATACTCCAAAATATTCTAAAACCACATTCTGCAATCCAAGTTACCAGAATTCAGGTTGGCAGCTCTAGAGCTGACATATTTGTCTGGCAGGGATCTAAACTTTAAAGCCTTACTAAAGCTATATACTCTAAACTTAACACATGAGAGACTAAAGAATTGGGGGAACTTATCTGGTATGATAGCTTAACCCCTTCGATGTCCTTTTTTAGTTGGAGAGTTCTTAATGGTCTACTCTCCATTCATGATTTTCTAAAATTCAAAGAATTGAGAGGCCCGTCTAAATTCTACCTTTGTGGAGAGATGGAGGAATCTATTCCTCACAACTTCTTTATGTGTGGCTTCTCTAAAAAGGTTTGGACTGAACTTTCCCACAACATCACACTAAATACTATGCCACTGGACTGGAGCAACATCTGTCACTATTCAAAGAGCTGGAAGGCTGTTAAAGTTGGAACAATCCCTTTTTTGGTGGCCTGGTTTATCTAGATGGCTAGAAACAAGACCAAATTTTATGGTCAGGTTAGCACACACCTACAAATTACCAGGCATTGTATCTCTTATTTGCATAAAATTATACTCTATCAAAGATTCCCTTGCATCTGTTCCCCCCTTCCATTGGAAAGATCCAACTCTTTTAAAATTGCTACAGTGTAATGGTCCCCTCCTACCTGCCCATACATTAAAATTAATACTGATGGTAGTTTTTCTTCCTTTGAGGCTGGGGTGGGAGGTGTGTTCAGAAACAATCTTGGACACTGCATCCTTTTTTTCCAGGCTCCTATGTTGTGTTGTGGATGCTCTCAAAGTTGAATAAATTGCTATTTATTAGGCCATCACTTTTTCTAAGATGAACCATTGGCATGATTTAATTCTTGAGGGGGATTCAGAGGTACTTTTACAGATGCTACAAGATGGAATACAAGCTTCTTGGTGTCATGTTCAATGGGCTAACAAAATTATGTCCATGATGTCAACTTTTAAGGTTCAATTGGCTTGCATGAAATGGTCTGTATACTGCTGAGAGACTTGTTTTTTATTCTCCACCCCCCTCTGCTTTTTTTGTTGGCTGGAGATGCTTTATATGCTCCCCGCATAAGAATTCTAACTTACTTATTTTGGTATGTTCACTTTGGTCAGAGGACCCTAAGAAAAATAATAAATGAGTTTGAATAATTAAATGCATTTTTTATGTAATTAAGTCCTTAAAACCAATAAAATTTTAAATAAATAAAACATAATTTAAAAATCATAAAAATTAGTTCAAAATGAAGATAATGATAATTTAAGTCTCTGCAAAAATTTGAAATCAATTTGAAATGTATCTTTTATCAAAAGTTATTTTCAAGTAAAATTTGAATTTTGCACTAAAATAATTATAATAGATGAAATATAGTTAAGAAAATTATGCAAAGTGGTTTGGAGTGATCTTTATGACCAGGGGCACTTAAGAAAACTAAAATTGGTGCTAAAATAAATCATTAATTTTTGAGCTAATTTTCTATTTCAAAATAATTAAAAATCAAAAAAATAAAAAAAATACACTAAAACGTTACAAATTCCTACCTTATCACTTGGGACCACTTAAAACATTTTTCCAAATTTAAATGATTAAAATTTATTTTTCCAAAATTTTCACTAAAATAACTATAAAAAATAAAATAAATATTAAAAAATATTAATAAATTTCTCTGATTTCCTTAAAGTTAAAGTATTCATTAAGAAATATAAAATTGATTTTTCAAAATAAAATGTATTTTCTATTTAATGAAGTGTCAAAATAAGTAAATAATTATAATAATTAAAACTTAAATTCAAAAAATCATGAAAATTGGTCCAAGTGGTCCTTTAACTTAGGTGAATCTTCAATAATTTTCCTAAGGGCTGAAACTTTACTTTGATTAATTAAATGAATTAACATTGAAAATATTTTCTTACTAAAAATAATTAATAAAAATTAAATAAAAATAAGAAAATTTTAGTTTCGCCATTCATATTTTAATTCACCCATCGGTGGGGTAGCATGAAAACTTCAATGTCATTTGTGTTGAATTTAATGATTTATGAAGTGAAAACCATTATGAGAAAAATGGTAGTTATGAGATTATGACGCCCTAATTAAAATTTAGGTTAATTCAAAGGGTAAATGGGTAGTATTTATTATAATAAACTTCTTATGGATGATTGAAACTTAAGGGTCAAGAGGTAGAAACCAACTTGTTACTTTACTATAATAAGGGTAAAATTATAATTTTTCTAAATTATTGTGACTTGGAGGTTAGCCTAATTGGATGATCCTAAGATAGTGAGCTTCAGCTAGGAAGATAATAACTTAATTATTTGAAGTTTTTTAATTGGTGATTAGATGATAAGCTTGATCTTTCAATAGGAATTAGGTATTTCTAATGCAACATTTTAATTATTGCAAATTTACTCCAAAAACTAGAATTAAGGGCTTAGTAGTGAGCTAGGAGTGACATAAATTTTTTTAATAAGGATTAAAAAAGTGAAATAGAAGTAGTAATCAAAACCTTTAAATTACTACAAGTCCAACATTAATTGTAGGTCAAAGATTCTTAACAGCTTGAACGTGCTCTTAAGGGCACCCACTTACATAACTCATAAATAAAACATCAAGTGAAAGTTTGAGTACCCCGCTCATGGGATAATTAAAATATTAAGGTTCATTGAGCACAGGGTGGATTAGTCCATTGAATCTAAATTTAGTTTCAGATGGTTACTTTAACAACATAATAAGTTTAAATAAACTCAAAATGGTTCAAAGGGTTTTAACGATCGGTTAGGGTTATGCCAGGAACACTTTTATGATCTTTTGGATATTTTGAAGGACAACTAAACTTATTATTCTTTTTTCAAGAAAATCATCCATTAAAATTTTAGGGATCCACCATGTTATGTCTTGGGACTTGATAATTTAGTTGAATCAATAGAAATGCCCTACACTACTTTTCCTATATTAATTGACCCAATGCCCAAAGATTTATGTATTCTCTAAGGTATTTAAATCTTTGTGGGAAACTGAGGATATTTGTTTTTTTCCACATATGGATCATTGGGGTAGTGTAATTCTAAGGTCTAGGTGGCTAGGGCAGTTTTGATAATGCAAATGGGTGATGAAATGAGGGATACAAAGTGAGATTTTAGAATGGTATCTCCTACCACAAAGACCTTCAATAAAAGGAGATGATACTATTCAATGACTATTGAGAAGATTATTGCCCCCGATACTTATAGGTTTCCTGTAGTCTTAGCTCAATCAAAGTAATTAACCTGTGGACTACACTACTTTGCAAAGTATTCCAAAAAAAAATGAAATTTATTTTTCTTGGTAAAGTAAATTCTACATGCTTGAAAGTTAATTTAAAATTGAAAATTAATGAAGGTCCACAGTAAATCACTTGGTTCAAGATTAGGACCGCGCTCTTTAGATTATTGGCTGATTGCTCTTACTCAAGGTTGAGAAGCACACAGTCCCGCTCTGAGCCCCCACCTTTACCAATGTCTTACACTTAGTTCTGATACTCCATATGTGACTACAAGTTTTTTTAGTTTCTCATATTTTACTACTATTCAATTTATGAACCTTTTTGTACTAGAAGATCATGTTTACTTTCATGCAATTTATTTAAATTTTTTGCACTTATATATTATGCTTTATGATGCTAACCATGCAGCGGTAGCAGAGGCCAAGGTACACATTTACCTTTTATACATTGTAATTTTAGTTATTTACTTTACGTTAGTTTTCTTACAACATTTTACTTAATAACTCTTTTACTTTTTCTTTTGTAATCGCAAGACTTTTAGAATAGAGAACAGTAGCCGGTTTACCTAGGGAGGATCTCTATAAAACAAAAATGCATACTCAAAAATTAATTAGATTAATAATGATTGAAATAGGAACATAAAACTATAAGTTCTTAATTGGACCTGTAACTTCGGCGAGAAGCTTGGAGCTAACTCCATGGAAAACATGACAAGAGCATACAGAAGAACCACATTGAGAGAGAAAACTAATCCACAATAGCAGCTTTCCTTAATATTAAATAACAATCCATAGGAATTTGAGGTAACTCTTCTAGTATGAAATAAATTCTCAACTTATCTTTAGGCCTTTGCATAATGATCTTATGCAAATTAAGCCCTAACCCGCTTTAGGCTCCAAGGTTGTTGTTTGTTATGACATAAACCTTCCCATCTTCTAGGCTATTTGTAAGACTATTACATAAAATTGTAAGCTACAAATAGCAATAATTTGCAAGATGAAAGATATAATAATATCTTCTCAAAGTTGAAGCCAAATAATAGGATAGCTCAAGAAGTCACCATGGTTCTTCTCAGGATCCGTGGCATCCTCTAATTTTTTGTCATTGGATTCTGAAAATAATTGTTCCCATTTGACCTTTCTCACTTGATACTCTTTTGTCTAACCTTGAAAACCATAAACTTCAAAATTTTTGAAGACAATATTTTTTGATCTAAATTGAAATTTTTCTTAAGTGACCTCAGTCATTTAAAATGTAAGTAACTATAAGAGCTTTCCCTTATGGGAAACTTTGGAACCCATCTTAATATAAACCCTATCAAATATTTTATATTAGATCGAGAAATTTTCCAGTCAACATAAAGGTTTTATAGAATAAAATGGATAACCTAATTTTTTTAGTTTTTTTAATCGAGCCTCACTATCAACTAATGTGTCTATTCCTTCGGATAGGTATGTAATTAGTTGTGTTGCGCTCATTAGGTAAAATATTACATAAATGAGGTTGTTTTGATCTTGTATTTTCTAAAATTAAAATATTACTTTTCAAAAATGTTACGAATTTTTTGTGGGATAGTGGATCCCCATCTAAAAACAAAAAATACATTATAAGCCTAGGGGTTCCAAAATCCACAGTACAACGCAATGCAAAAAGGTAATAAAAACACAAAAATTATAACAAAACTAAAATACAATAAACCCAAAATAGATATGATTGGAGCAGCTCCTGCCAATCATGTCTTGCGCCGAAAAAGTGTTACACAGTCTGAAATACGCTGCGACAAAAATCTTAAGTTTATTATTATATATGAATTAAATTAAATTATGATCTCAATTTTCTCATGTTGACGACTGATAGATTTAATTAGGGTTTAGAGTATTTAATTATTTAAATGTAAATATAAGGCAAATAATATTTATTTTTAGTCCACATGATTCTTTATATTCACTATACACAGATGTTCGTTTATTTTTTTTAATGATGTTTCTAAACTAAATTATGGATTTTTAAAGTTTTTTAATTATTTAAATCATTAAAAATCATATTTTCCTACTTATCTGACTCAGGGCTCACTCAATCCTCGGCAGCTCCGAAAGCCCATGCAACGCGCTCCTATTTGATGTCGCCTTTTGCATCAGTACAGACTTGGTCAATGCTTTATGGTTCTTCTCTTGCTCTGAATTCTTCTTTGTTGTCCAATGGATACATGCACAAATAAATGACATCCATTCATCGTCCCCATCTAACCGAAATTAAGAATTGTTCACACTAAAATGTTTTGATCTCGCTCAATACTTGACCAAATAACTTACAATTTATTCATATCACTTTATCTTATCAAGGAGAACACATCCATATGGTTAAATGCATATGAAAAACATGTTCACTTCAAAATTGGTGAAACCTACCATAATTTTAAAGTTAACGACCTATACATTTGCCCAAGAGGTGAGGCCTTGATTGGGTTGGTTGCAGACATTTTTTGTGACCTCACAAAGCTTCTCCAAGCACTAATTTTGAGCTAAGGTTGAGCTTAGGCAAGACTTCGATCAAGGGGTGATTTGGGTTTGGTATATGAGAAGGTTAGAGAGCTTATAGTGAAATGGTCTTCATGCGAACTTCCTCGTTTGGTCGGGGGAAGATTTTAGAGCCTTTAATTGAAATTTTGGTCGAGTTTGGTTGGGTGACAGAAAAAGACCATGGATTTGGGTGATTAAACTAGGCATGGACAATGGATTTAAGTGGATGAAAAGGGTGCGGTTAAACTCGATAAGGCTGGAGGAAGCTGTGAGAGTAATTTGGAGATGTCTTCCTAAAGAATTTGTAGCACCCTTTTCATGGATGAGAAAAAAAGTAGTTTAAATAGACAAGAAATTATGGCTTAATTGGCCAAGCCAATGGATAGAAAAGGATGCTTAGATGGAAGGTTGAACGACACAATTCACTAATATTGGTAAGACACATTGGATGGGTAGAAATTTGGGTTTGAGCTAAGAATGACCTTCTCAATTTAGGGTATTCTAGTGACTAGGCTGGCTGACCAAGCCAGGGGAGGTGGATAGTTGGCTCAAGGAAGGTTAGGGAAGGTTTAATGGTGAATAGCTTTGACATTTGATTGTTGATGGCAGGTGGTAGAGATCTTAGCCAAATTAAGAAATGAGTTTGCATAATTTCGTGAAATAGCTTTGTGACGCGCTCCTATTTCAGTTTACAATCCTATAAAGGGGCAACCTTCCATGTATATATTTTAATGTTCTTGAATAATTTAAATCATTAAAAATCCTATTTTCCTACTTATCTGACTCAGTGCTCACTCGATCCTCGGCAACTTCGAAAGCCTATGCGACACGCTCCTATTTGATGCCACCTTCTACGTCAGTGTTGACTCGGCCCGAGATTTATGTTTCTCTCCTGCTCTGACTCCTCTATTATCCGATGGATACATGCATAAATGAATGACGTTCGTTCATCATCCTCATCTAACCTAAATCAAGAACCGTTCAAACTGAAATGCTTTGAACTCACTCGATAGTAAACTAAATAACTTACAGTTTGTTCCTATCACTTTATCTGATCAAGGTAAACACATTCATATGGTTACATACATTTGAAAAACATGTTCATTTCATAATTGGTGAAACCGAGCACAAATTTAGTGTTAATGAGCTATACCATTGCCCAAGCGGTAAGGCCTCGATTGGGTTGGTTACAGCATTTTTTGTGACCTCACAAAGCTTCTTCAAACACCAATTTAAGCTTAGGTTGAGCCTAGGCAAGATTTCAATCAAGGGGTGATTCAGGTTTGGTCTAGGAGTAGGTTGGGGTGCTTATAGTGAGATGGTCTCGATGGGGAGCTTCCTTGTTTGGTCAAGTGAAGCTTTTAGAGCCATAAATTTAAGTTTTGGTCGAATTTTGTGGGGTGATAGAAAAAATCCATGGATTTGGGTAATTAAATTAGGCATGGACAATGGATTTGAGTGTCTAAAAATGGTGTGATTAAACTCAGGAAGGCTGGAGGAAGCTGTGAGATTAATTTGGAGAAGTCTTCCTAAGGAATTCGTAGCACCCTTCTCATGGATTATAAAAGGGTAGTTTAAATAGAGGAGAAATTAGGGCTTAATTGGCCAAGCCAATGGATCGATAAGGATGCTTAGTTGGAGGGCTGAGCGACACAATTCACCAATGGGAGTAAGACACATTGGATGGGTAGAAATTTGGGTTTGAGCTAAGGATGACCTTCTTAATTTAGGGTTTTCCAATGACTAGGCTAGCCGACCAAGCCAGGGAAGGTTTAATGGTGATTAGCTTTTAGTTTTGATGGTTGATGGCATGGGGTAGATAGCTTAGCCAAATTAAGAGATGAGTTTGCATAATTCAAGGAACCCTTAGTCCATGGCTCAAATTTTGTTTCTTGGCTGATGTGATTAGCATCCTAGGAGGCTAATCAGGGCAGGAGATTATTAAGCTTGGTTAATTTCAAATGTTTGGAATGATTTGGATTTCAAGCTCAAAATTAGGCTTTGGTCTAAAAATTGGATTTGGGCTTGAATTGGGCTTCATTTAAAAATTGTTTAAATGGTTCAGGTGGTCTAGGGGGATGTCATGAAGAATTTAGGAAATGTAATTGGGGGACTTGAATTGATTAAGGGCTTCAATTTAATGGAGTTTTGTTTTAGGGTTAATTTTGGGAAATTAGTTTGGGCTTGGATTTAGGTTACGAGGTTAATCATGGCAAGAGAAGATTAAGCTTGGTTAATTCCAAAGGTTTGAGTTAATTTGGATTTCAAGTTCAAAACTAGGGTTTGGGATTTGGGCTTGAATTGGGCTTGGTTTAAAAATTGATTGAATGGTCCAGGTGGTCTAGGGGGATGTCATGAAGAATTTAGGAGATGTAATTGGGGGAATTGAATTGATTAAAGGCTTCAATTTAATGGATTTTTGTTTTAGGGTTAATTTTGGGAAATTAGTTTGGGCTTGGATTTAGGTTACGCTAGGGTTTGGATCTAGACTAATTGAGGGTTCAAATTGGTCTAGGGGAATCTTATGAAGAGTTTAGGATTCAAAATTGAAGGAATTGGATTGTCTATGTGGTCTAATATGATGAAATTTAGAGGTATGGTCAAATTGGGGATTTAGGCCCAAAATTGAAATTAGTGTTTGGAGGTTGGTTCAATTGGGCTCCAAATTCATGTGCATTAAGGTTGGACAAGTTGATGTTCACTTTGATTTTGAAATTGGGTGAGTTTGAAGTGAACTTCATCGAAATTGGGATTAATTTGGGGAATTTGGGCTTTTAGGGTGGTTAGGCTTGGTTTAGAGGAGCTTTGGAATGATTTTCGAGGTACAGTCAATTTTTTTGACATGAGAGGTATTTTTGTAATTTTGATAAATTTAGGGGTATTTTGGGCATTTTATGGAAATTGGGCTATTTTGGTCAATTTGGATGGTTTGAAGTGGTTAGATATGATTTTTGGATAAAATATGAGGATTTGGGCTACTTTTAGAAGTTTAAGGTTCAAAGGGCGTTTTGTTAATTAAGGATAAGTTTTGGGCTAAAAGGCCATTTGGGCTTTTAGGGTGGTTAGGCTTGGTTTAGAGGAGCTTTGGAATGATTTTCGAGGTACAGTCAATTTTTTTGACATGAGAGGTATTTTTGTAATTTTGATAAATTTAGGGGTATTTTGGGCATTTTATGGAAATTGGGCTATTTTGGTCAATTTGGATGGTTTGAAGTGGTTAGATATGATTTTTGGATAAAATATGAGGATTTGGGCCACTTTTAGAAATTTAAGGTTCAAAGGGCGTTTTGTTAATTAAGGAGAAGTTTTGGGCTAAAAGGCCAAATTAGGTGTTTTAGGTGGGATTGAAATTCATTGAAGATGTTAATCACAAGCTTACCTTAACTGAGCCATGAGACCAAGGGAACACTCATTTTGGACACTTCATGTGTGGATTAAATTTCAAAGGGTGATTTGGTAATTTAGGAGAAGTTTGGGGCTAAAAGGCCAAAATTAGGTGTTTTAGGTGCGATTGAAATTAATTGAAGATGTCAATCACAATCTTAACTTAACTGAGCCATTAGACCAAGGGAACACTCATTTTGGACCCTTCATGTGTGGATCCTAGCCACCATAGCCAAAGGGCTAAGAGCTTGGGGACCACCCACATGAATTTCCAAAAGAGCAAAGGGAAATGGGTTCAATGGGTGTAGCTTCAAGGTACTAGGAAAAGTGGAGAATTTTGATGTGATTGAGTGTGTGAGAGACCAAATCCTAGCCACCTAAGGTTGCCTAAAGTTCAATAGTTCTATGGGGGGACTCATCCTTGAATCCTCAAATGCTGGAGTTTGAAGCGGGTTTTTTATGCATTATAAATTTTTTTCAACACCTCAACAAACAAGTCACTTATACTAAAAAATATGTCGATTAACCATAATAAGAATTACTTCAGTACAATAAGTTTTCTCCTCAAAAATATCTAAATCTTCCACTCCTAGTGAATTAAGGTGTGCTTTCAATTTCAAATCATCAGTAGGTTGCAAACGCAAGTGTATGTATCACTCAAGTAATAAAGGGATCTAATGGAGTCCTAATTATCATTCCCACAGGAAGGTAAAAATTTATATGGAAAATCACATAAAAGCACTATACTTAAACTATAGAAAACTTAAGTAAAAAAATAGGTCAAATTTTTTTAATGCAACTAAAGAGACTACGTTTACTACACTAATCTCTAAACTTCAAAGTTAAAGTTGAAAAAAAAATAAACTAGGTTTTGTTATGAAGAGTTTAAATTTTAGAAAGATTCCTTCACCTTATAACGGGATTATACTCAGTGAATTATCAAATTGAAGAAAAGTATATTGTGCAAAATAGAAGCAATTATATTATTTATCCTTCTTAGAAGCGATAAAGAACAATCGCTAATCTAGCGTTTAGTCCCTAAATCCTAGGTGAGGCTAGGAAGATATTGGTTCTCACTCCAGAGTTCCCACATTCTTCTTGCCTGAAGTCTAACACCTTGCTTTAGTTTCCAAACCCCTTGATCAAATTGGGCATTTTAGTCTGTCACCCTAAAATCTCCAATTCTACTCCCATCAATGAATATTTAGCTATTTATTTGCACTCAATCTCATGGACTACATTAACATCCATATAATTCAATGTGATTCTTACATTGTTCTTAAAAGCTTAGCCATCTCGGATCATAAGTTTCACAACAAACTTTAACAATTCAATTGACCAGATCGAAAGTAAATAAAGTTTAAAGTTTTAATCATAAAAAAAATATGAAATTAAAATATTGCACAATAATCTTGATCCTTCAAATGACCATTTCCCTTTATAGGAGAAGTACTAAGAATTCACATGGAAGATACAACAAAACATGAATTATATATATATATATATATA
>NW_018251387.1:31320-37043 GCF_001263595.1 Phalaenopsis equestris | reverse complement strand
TATATATATATATAAATAAGTTTACAAGACAAGAAAGAAAACTAAAACAACTTAACTAAATCTATTATCCAAGAAAATCCCTTGAAGTTCATTTGATATTTTTCTCTCTGTACAATAACAATCAAATCTCCCTTATAAATGTAAGGAATAAGAAATCTCTCATTTTCCCTCTCTTCTTACAACTTTTAGAGACACATGTGACACTTTTCCACAACTTGGAACTCACGCCCCACTTACTAACACTCAACACACACCTTCACACACCACTTTTTTTGACATAAAAACACTCTTTTATAATGTAAGGATGAATTTCCTAAGAGTCTCCATAGGAACCTCTTCAAAATCCATCCAAATTCAATGCATTTGTGAGAAAAGCCATCTTTGGTGCCTAAGCGCCAAAATCTAGCGCCAAGGCGCCGTCTTATCTATATTTCGGTGCATATGTGCCAATTCTGACGCCTAGAAACTAGCTTAATTTTTGGAAAATGCCACTTTTGACTCCAAATTTTGTACCTTTTGCATTTTTTAAGTTCAAAATGCCTAGACTTAGTATATCTACAATAAAAAATGAAAAAACTTTCTTTAAAGTGCTATATTGATGCGGGACTAGACTTAGTATATCTACAATAAAAAATGAAAAAAACCTTTCTTTAAAGTGCTATATTGATGCGGGGTGATTTAGTGTGAGAATTTTGCAAATATTTTTCAATATTACAAAATCACACACGATAGATATATAATAAATAAGTAATATAATCCCAACAAAAATACTCTTTATGTAAATAATTTGTCTTTTAAAACTATTTTTAAATTGCCAAACCACATTTAATATCAATGCAAGTATACGTATCACCCAAGTAATAAAAGGCTCTAATGGAGTCCTCAATATTGATCCTACAGGGAAGTTGGAAAATGCTAAAGTAAATAATGAAAATTGATTTATAACAAAACCAAAAATAAAACTAAAAGTAAAGTGCAAAGTTTGAAAATTAAATACTAGAGTGAATGATAATTAAAATGCAGATGTAAGACTACAAAAGTTAAACTAAACTAAATACTAAACTTTTAAAACTAAAATTATGAAAATTAAACAAATTTTTTGTTGTGTTGTGATAGAAAGTTCAAATTTCAGAAAGCATCATTCCCCTTTACAATGAGTATATGGATTTTGAAGAAATTGAAATCATTTGAAAATATATATAAAAATTATTTTGTGTCTAATAGAAGCAATACTATACTTTGCTCTCTTTCGAGTGCTATAAAGAACATTGACTAATCTAGAGTTTGGTCACTAATTCTATGGTTAGGATGGAAGGATACTAGCTGCCACTATAGTCCAGAGCTCCCACTACTCCCTCCCCTGAGGGCAAACATGCTCACATTAGTTTCCAATCAACTGAACCAAATTGGGGATTTTAAATCTATCACCTAAAAATCTCCAATTCTACATCCATTAAAGTATATTTCTCTATTTATTTGCACCCAACTCGATAGATGAAATACCTTCCTATGAAATCAAATGTGATTCTCCTTAGGTTGTAGAAATCATACTCCATTTTTTAATGAATATCAGAGTTCAAATCATCACAAATTATTATCATTTAAAACTGTGAAAAACAAAATCTATCCTTCACAAAATCATATCTCAAAGTAGGAAGAAGGATAAATAAGACTACTCATAATTCATGAGAAGGATACGATAAAACACGGATTTTATATATAAAAATAAGTTTACAAAATAAAACAAATAAAAAATACAAGTTATTTCACATTCCTTCCCAAGTAAATCCCTAGAAGTTCTCTCCAAGCTTTTCTCTCTTTACAATCACTATCAATTCTCCCTTAGAAGTGGAATGAAGAAGAAATCTCTCAACTTCCCTCTCCTCTTACAACCTTAGAGGAAATCTCTTCTCTCTCTATCTCTAACTCACGAAGCCTCCTCAAGTCTTCTTCTTTTATTCTGGGATGCCTCCATTAGAAAAGAATTCAAAATTCCCTCCAAAAGTCAACTCTTTTGAATTCAAAAGATGTGTCATTTGATCCAAGGGTCATATCCCTTCATAAAAGAACTTTCCAAAGTGTCTAGATGCATTGAATTACTTCAAGAGGTATGTCGAACATGTGTCCCTTTGAAAATTTGTGTAAAATTTTTCTCACACCACCTTAATTTAAAAAATACATCCCTGGTGCATCATCTGTCGATCTGACACATCATGTGCAAGTTCTCTCGATTGTGGCACATCATGCACCGATCTAGCACATCATGCACGAGAATCCCAAAATTCGTTGTTTTGGCTCCAAATTTCGTCCTTTTTACCATTTGTGCTCTAAATGCCTAAAAATGATATATTAACAACAAGAACACAAAAATACCCTTTTTTAAAGTGCAATATCACCAAAATCAAGCATAAAATAAGTACTTAAATAAGTACTTAAAATAGTAGTACTTAAAATAGTATATTATTTTGGTGTATGAAAATCCCCCAAACTTAAATGTTACTTGTTCTCAAGAGACATTTTCATTTCATAATAGCATATGACTTAGGATAGAGATTAAATTATAACTTCTACACTTTATTTTAAGAAAGAGAATAGCAAAATTTAAGAAAAAGCCTTTAATAACTTAGATTCAAACTCTAAGTCTAGAATACTTATGAATCAAATTTAAGATTTTTGAATCTCTATTCATTTCAAGAAGAATTACAATTTGTCACATTAAGAACATTTAGAATATTACATTCATATAAAAAAGAACTTCATGAAGACTTTACTAGGAATGCTACAAATTTTCTAATACAAGTTTAGAAAATTTAATAAAGCTCCTTCCTTAAGTTGGTTCAAGTAAGGCCAATTTTTGAATAAGCATCTCTTCAAGTTTCTCCTTACTTATTTTTCTTTTCTTTTACTTTCTTTTTTTTTCTTTTAGGATCTTTTCAATCCTTTCTTTTCTTCTTTTTTTTTCTTTTTATCTTTCAAGTTCGGAATACTATATATGGATAGTCTTTAATAATCTTTAACTTCACTATCCTCTTCTAAAACTCTTTACCTTTCCTCACTTTATAAATTCATATTAGTTTATGATTTTTCATAAAGTTTCATTCTTTTTTTCTTACATGAAACTCTAAAATTCTTAATATTTCAAAAATACAATTTTCCTTACTTTAAATAGAAAAAAGATAGCCTTATCCTATCATACCAAATATCTTTAGCTTTAGAATTTAGCCTACATTATTAAAAACTTTTTACCTGAATTTACCATAATATTTATAAACATAAGTATAGTCATTTAAAGTTAAATCTTAATATCCCAGGCCATGTCAAATAAATTTTTAAAATATAGTTACTTAAGGAAAAATAAAATTTAGTTTATTCCTTTTCAAAATAAATTTTTCTTTCCCCCAAACATAAGTTTTTAAGTGATATTTTTTAAAATGTTTTTAGTATAAAATTTAGTAGGTGAAAGGAAACAGTAAATGCAAGAAAATAAAATCTGACTGGTAGAAGGTTTTTATGAAACTGGGCTTTGGTATACTGCAGGTACTAACTGTAAAATTACATATAGGTTTTAAAGCATTAAATTAAACATAATATATTTTAGGGAACTTACTGAGAATTAAAAACATAAATACAAAAATTGAAAAATAAACTAAACTGACAAACTAAATTGAAAATACTAAAAATGCAAAAAAAGTGAAAGTCTACAGTTACTATTATAGATTCAGTTCATAGCAAAACATAAAACTTTTTACTACAATAGTTTTCAAATAAAATTTCATCATAATACAAACACTAAAAACAATCAAACATCAAAAATCAACTAAACAAGACTCATAGAACGTCAATCTTCATCATCGTCCACTTCTTCATTTGGTTCTTCTTCTTCTTCTTCTTCTTCTTCATCATGAATGGGAGCATAGGGAGCGAAACTGAGGAAAGCAGGAAAGTCCACATTAGGTTCACCACTAAGATGTCTTACCATAATATTCTCAAAATCAATATCATGTTGTACTCTCTAGTGCTGGTATTCATCTTATATTCATTCCTTATATCAAGACTTTGCTTTAGGAAAGGAGATATGGAATTCAAAAATCATTAAAGTCCTATCCAGATATAGTAATCCTTACTTGAAAAAGAAAAGAAAAAAAAAAGATAAAAAAGAAAATGAAAAAGAAAAAGAAAAGGAAAAAGAGAAAAAAAAATTAGGAAGGAGAAGCTTAAGGATTAGTCTTTAATAAAAAATTGTTTTTACATTTGATCTTTTCAAAGTATAAGACTTGAGAAACTCTTAAGTTTATATATATATAATATAGTAAGTAAAACTATTTTTAATGAAAATTTTTATGTGGAGATAATAAAAGAACTAAATTTAAAATTTGGAAAATCTACAATATATTTCTGAATTAGATAAAAACTCATATTTTCATCTTCTTAACTTCAAGAATTTCTAAACTTTAAGTTGGTCTCATTTACTGAAATTTTTTTTTTAAATTAGACTACTTTATTTCAAAATCAAAATTTTAGTAACTGCTAAACAAACTCATATACATAAAGAAACTCATATACATATCATACATATTTGGTTTTTAAAGATTGAAGTGTCACTTGGGACAAGTAACATTTTAAGTTTGGGGGATTTTGATACACCTAAAATATATAATATTCTTAGACACATTTTTATACCTATTTCTGAGATATTACGCTTTAATGGAAGGTATTTTTGTGTTTTTATTACAGATACAAGTAAAAAAAGGTGAAAAATGCTTAAGGGAGTGAAAAAGGATCAAATTTGGAGCAAAATGTGAAAATTTTGCAAATGAGTTTTGGCGCCTAAGCGCCAGATCCGGTGCTTAAGCATCAGGTAAATAGAGAAAGCCGCACCTAAGCACCAAAGGCCCCGCGCTTAAGTGCCGGTGGCAGTTACTAGACGTAATACAAACACTAAAAACAATCAAACATCAAAAATCAACTAAACAAGACTCATAGAACGTCAATCTTCATCATCGTCCACTTCTTCATTTGGTTCTTCTTCTTCTTCTTCATCTTGAATGGGAGCATAGGGAGCGAAACTGAGGCAAGCAGGAAGTCCACATTAGGTTCACCACTAAGATGTCTTACCATAATATTTTCAAAATCAATATCATGTTGTACTCTCTACTGTGCTGGTATTCATCTTATATTCATTCCTTATATCAAGACTTTGCTTTAGGAAAGGAGATATGGAATTCAAAAATCATTAAAGTCCTATCCAGATATAGTAATCCTTACTTGAAAAAGAAAAGAAAAAAAAAAGATAAAAAAGAAAATGAAAAAGAAAACGAAAAGGAAAAAGAGAAAAAAAAAATTAAGAAGGAGAAGCTTGAGGATTAGTTTTTAATCAAAAATTATTTCTACATTTGATCTTTTGAAAGTATAAGACTTGAGAAACTCTTAAGCTTATAGATATAATATAGTAAGAAAAATAATTTTTAATGAAAATTTTTAAGTGGAGATAATAAAAGAACTAAACTATAAATTTGGAAAATCTACAACACATTTCTGAATTAGATGGAAACTCATATTTTCATCTTTCTTAACTTTAAGAATTTCTAAACTTTAAGTTGGTCTCATTTACTTATTATTTTTTCTAAATTAGACTCTTATATTTCTAAATCTAAATTTTAGTAACTCTTAAAGAAACTCATATACATATCATACATATGTAGTTTTTAAAGATTGAAGTGTCA
>NW_018251387.1:27985-30609 GCF_001263595.1 Phalaenopsis equestris | reverse complement strand
TGAATGAGAATATAGTTCATATGATTGAGTGCAAATAAATAGGAAAATATTCATTGAAGGGTGTAGAGTTAGAGGACTTTAAAGTGACAGGTTAAAGCCCCCAACTTGGTTTATTGTTTTAGGTTCTGATACGAGATGTTAGCCCCCAGCTAGAAGGAATCGAGGGAACTCTAGAGTGAGAGCTAGTATCTTCCCTGCCTAGCCGGTCTTCACAACTATTCAAACTTTAAATTAGCCAATGTTCTTTATAGCAACTCTAGTAAGAGTAAAGAATATTACTGCTCCTATTTGGCACAACACAATTTGCATACTTGCATAATATAATTTCTATACTTATTACTGATTCATGATAAGATGAAAGATATTTTTCTTATTAAGTGCCTTTCATCTACAAAACTCTAGTTATCATTTTAAGTTGTTACTATTTGTCAAAATAACAAATTAAACAAAAATATTTGAATTTTTATTTCTGCAAAATATATTCAGTTTATGTAATTGTCTTTTTTAAAAAAGAAAGTTTTCTAAAAGTGTATATTTTATAAAATCAAGCAACAAAAAGGGAGTTTGTCCATACAATTTCATGGTTTTCTACGCAAAAAGGCGTGTTCAGACTTTTGGCGCTTCATGCGCCAAGACTCTGTAAATTGGCGCATCATACGCCAGAGTTTTAATTCACCAAATTTCTGTTTCTGTGGAAATCTGCTCCATACTGCTTATGTCAACCTCTATTTTACTGAAATAAACCTTTATAAGCATATATAAACGTCACACTAACACAAAACTTTCACAAAACTCACATTTATATATAAAATTTGTATTATTACAAACTAACATTTTTTAAGCCAACAAACATCAAATTCAGTGTTCTAAAGAAAACCATCATCCTAACATTAAAATATAAACAACAAAATTCAAAGCATAAACATAGATTGTGTTCATTAGAAGGGAAACATATTCCAACTTAACAAAATAAAACAAACATTACTAAACAAAAACGTTCCATGCATTGTTGACACTATGTCGACACTATTTTTGGTTGGAGGAGTTGCCCGTTGGAAGTTGTCGGCCGCTGGAATTGAAATCCCGTCATCCACTTCAGAAGGATGTTTAATTTATATATGTATATATAGTTTAGAAAAATATAAAATCTAGCTAAGCTCGTATCCAGAGTTCAAATGAAAGAACACTATACCTCAAACTCTGTATCTATCCCAAAGGATAAACACAAGACTTGACGATGGGCTTGATCAAATAAACTAATAAATATATGACATCCATTTGGTCTACGAAACCATTTTTATTTGCTGACAAGTTCCCCTATTTAATATGAAGAATTAAATAGGGTTTATTTATATTAAGCTGGGTTCAGACAACCTTCCTATAGGGCGAGCCCCAATAGTTAATTACATCTTAGATAACCGAAGTTACCTAAGCAAACTCTCAATAAAAATCAATAAATATTATCTTAAAAGAAGTCAAAAGGAGAGGACTTTTTAATAAAATCAAACAAAGAGGTGTGAAATGCGAATGGCTCAATTTTTGAACATTTTGTTGTGGAGTCCAAAGGAGGAAGAACAAGGGGTTGTCACAGATCTGGGGGAGAACCTCAGTGACTTCCTAAGCTATCCTACCGTTTGGCTTAAGTCGTAAGGAGAAATGTTTAGGTGTTTCATCATTTCAATTTTATTTTTTAGGGGTTACATTTGTGTGAAACAATCACAAAAATAGCCTTGGAGATGTGAGGATTTAGGTCGTGACGAAGGACAACCTCAGAATCCTAAGACGAGTTAGAGCTTAGATTGTACAACAGAGCTATACAAAGGCCTAAAGATGACGTGAGAATTTATGTTGCATATGCAAACTACCTCAAAGTCCTATGTCTCGGTTGTTTAATTCTAAGAAAGTAAATTGGTTTAGCTATGGAAGACATGTTTTATTGTTGAAGATGGTCGTGCTACCCACCAGTTATTTAATATTTATGATGCTCGAAGTAAAAGTCAGGCTTGTAGTGTTTAAAGATATTAATTGCGAATCATATCATTTTCTAAATCCAATCGACTTGGGTTTAGACAGCGAACCTATGTCACTACCAAGCCTTTTAATAGTCATAATGAATGAAATGGTGATTATCAAAGTTTTGATTTAAGTGTGATAGATTCTTATTAAGTGATCAAATCGTCCTCAACTTTGGGATTGAACAAAGTAAGTTATCATGTTTCTGGTTTAAGCCCATCACTTAAGATTCATTTGATCCTTAATTGACTTTCGAGTCATGAAGATTAGGAAAACTATGTTTTTAGTTTATGTTGTGCAAGGGTGTTGAATGGTTTTCTACCTTTTAGCCCCATTGTATTTCAATCATCAAACATGTTTATTAAGTTCAAATTACCCATTTTCTGTTTGATAATCCTAAATTTTTTATTAAGGCACCAAAGTCTTAAAATTACAACTTTGCCCTTGGGGCACTTCACCTCATAACTCTTTAAACACAACTCAAATGACTTTGAGGGTTTAAAGTGTTATATCCATGAGGGGATTAAAATATTAGACAAGGATATGTGGACCTCTCAAAATTTGATTTAATTTAGATAATTATTTAAATTTAGAAAATAGGATTTTCAAAA
>NW_018251387.1:16044-27611 GCF_001263595.1 Phalaenopsis equestris | reverse complement strand
TTTTATACAAAAAGCAAGGTTTCCTTAAGAAATCCATTTTAGTGCCTAGACTAAGTCAAATAATTTTAATATTTTTACAGGGGGTAGACATGTTTTTTATGAATAATGTGGAGTTCATTTTGTTAATTTTTTATATGTATTTAATTTACACAAGTTAATATAAGGTATTTACATTTAACTAAGTATAAAAATTCACAAAATGATTCAAAGCATCACAATAATTTTTCTAGATTTCTCTGACCACGGGAAACCTACTAAAATTGTTTTCATAATTTTCAGGTGATATTTTGATTTATATTATTAAAATAAGCCAAAATGGTCTCCTTAGCTTAAAAATTAGGGTTAAAAGCATAGAGATGCCCTCTGACCTTAGAAAAATCAAAAGGCATGGCCTCTGTCATGAGGAACAAATCCTCAAAATTTCAAGTCAAGATGAAATGTTTTAAGTCATGGAGAATTAAAATACCACAGAGGGTATTTAATTAATTAAAAATCAAGGAGTGAAGAAATAATATTTATTTTTAGTCCACATTATTCTCCTCTGTTCACTGAGCAAGAAGTTATTTTCTTTTATTTTTATGATTTTTCTAGAGAAAGATGTATATTTTTAAAATTTAGGAATTTAAAATAATTCAAAAATCCCTATTTTTCTACTTATCCACGCGATGCCAACTCATCCTCGTCCTCTTCGAAGGTTCTACGCATCTCTACATCATTTGATGCCGCCAACCACGTAGCCTGCACACGGACCGAACTTCATGCACCATGGATCTATTCGGCTAGATCTCCTCCATCCATTGGATACACACACGATCAGATGGCTCTCCGTCATCATCCCTAAATGACCTAACCCTGAGCTGTTCACACTAAAAACATAAGATCTTGGCCTAGACTCAACCAAGTCATGTGGGATTTTTTCTTAAACCTTCATCTACTCAAGAAAAACACATCTGTATGGTTTATACGATATGAAATACAGTAAATACATATGGAGGGTCGAAATAAGCTCAATTTAAGGTTGGAGTTCAATACCTTTGTCTGAGAGGGGAGGAATCAATCAGATGGTTGTTATAGCTTTGATTGGTCCCAACGAACCTCCGGATGAAGTCTCAAGCCTTGGTAAATGGCCTAGGTAATAATTTGATCAAGCTTGATTTCAGGTGTTAGTCTAGAGCTAGGTTACAGGCTATTTTAGAGGGGGCTTTTGTTGGGAATCAACTTCTTTCACAGTGGGGATGGTATGTGCACTGTAATTAGAGTTTGGTTTACTGTGGATATGTGGGGAGTTCTATCCTATTTTTGGCAGAAATAGAAATTTGAGCTTCCACAGTGGGGATCAGTGGGGGAAAATGGCAGGCTTGAACTGAGGAGGTCTTAGGGAGTCTCTGAGAGAAATTTGGTAGAGTTTCCTTAAGAAAATTTTAGCTCTACTTCCTTTGGCCATGAAGGAGAGGTTTCATAAAAATGGCCTAGGGTGGTTGTCATGGCCAATTGTGGGGTGCAAAATGTGCTTAGGTGGAGGGTTCTGAAGTGCTAAAACCAATTGAAATTAGCCAGCTCATATGAGTGAGTTTGGGTTAGGCGTTTGGCTTTGGGCTATCAGTTTTGGTGTTTTCGGACCACTAGGCCGGCTGGCAGGTCCAGGGGAGGTGGCCAAGAGGTCATGTGAGCAAGTGGGAGGGTTGATTATAATTAACCCTCAATGGTAAGCGATGATGGGGATGATTTTTGGTTAAGGCCCATAAATGGGCATAAATCCCTTAATTACTCACCGTGGCTAGTCCAAGGGGGTTTAGTCTGGCCAATAGAGTGTACTTAGTGGCTATGGTGTCATCAATTTGGTGGTTTAGGCATGGCTAAATAAATTTTGGTGCATGGTCCAATTTTGGTCAAAATGGCTAAAAGTTGGGTTTTGGTTAGGCTAGCCATAACTTTGAGCCCAATGGATTGATCAAAAATGTGTATATGATTGTTATAAATATTTTTGATGAAGTATTCATATTATTTTGAGTTCAATTGGAAGCTTAATTTGAAGGATTTTGGGATTTTAGTAATTTTGGGCATTTTGGGCTAGACTTGGGTCCAGATTGGGCTAAGGCTGGGTGAGGTTCAAATTGATTATTGAAAATGGTCTATATGAATGTCATAAAGAGATTTTAACATAAATTGGGTGCCAATTTTGGGCTTAAGGCATTTAATTTGGTGGAATTTGGGGACATAGCCAATTTGGGGTAAATTTGGAGATTTTTGGATTTGGGTTGAAATTAAATGAAATTGAGGCCTCACCAAAAACAATTGAAAGTTAAATTTGATGTGTAGGATTTTTATGAAGAGATTAAGATTCAAATTGGGGTAAATCAAGTAGGCTATGTGGTTCAATTAGGTAAGATTAGGTCATAGGACCAACATTGGGGATTTGACTTTGAACAAAATTGAGCTCAAAGCATGAGCCAATTAGGCTTGGATTTAGTTTAGATTAGTCATGTGAAAGGTGAAATTTATCTTAGAATTGAAATTGAGGGGAATTGGGCCAAAATTGATAGACATTTGAGGTGAATTTGGGAAAATTGAGCCCTGAAAGGAAATTTGGCGATTTTGGTCAAAATAGTCAAATTGGCCATCTTGGGTTCGATTGGAGGGTCCAAATTGGTTTTAGAAACCTTTGGAGTGATTTTGGAGGTTTTGGGAAAGTTAGGGGTGCCAAGGGTATTTTTGAAATTTTGGCAACTTTGGTTGCATTTTGGTAATTTTGGGAATTTTGGGTGGTTTTGGGTAATTTGGGCATTTTGAACTTGTTTTAAATGTTTTTTGAACAAAATTTGGTATTTTTGGGTGAAATTGTGATTTTTTGCCAAACTTGGGATTTGTGGGGGTTTGGGTAATTTGGGTAGGTTTGGAGGTAAAAGGTAAAAATGAATATTTTTTGTGGAATTGGGAAACCAACCACCATATGTGAGCTATGGACCCATAGAATCCCCATTTGGGTCCTCTATGTAGTGGTCTTAGCTAAACCCTAACCAATGGGGTAGTGGGTCTAGGGGACCATCTACATGAGTCTCCCAAAAGATCAAGGGGCAAAGTCAACAATTTTGAATTATAGGATTGTGAGTTAATACAGGTGATAGTGAGTGACAGTGGGTGTAATTGAGTGAACCAGCTCTAGACCAACACCCAAAGTAAACCCTAAGGTCAATCATTCCTAAGGGAACTCATCTTGAGCTCCCTCGTACTGACCCCACCTACTAAGTGCTAGAGGTTAGGACCTATGGCTAGACCTTAGGCAACTAAAGAGGGAAATCTAAACCTCAACCAAAAGTGAGGTCAACATGCACAAATTTAGATCAAACATCTTTTTCACAATCATCCTCCTGGATATCTCCCATAGATTGGTAGTGCGCATATAGGTTGTAGAAGGGTCGAAATGGAATTTCATCAGCTAAATTTTCCTCCCCAATCCAAGCATGTTTCTTGAACATACGTACCAATCCATCTTCAATCTACCCTGTGTATTCAAAATGTTCTTTCAATCTCCAATCTAGATGATTTAACATTTTTGTAATATTCCAATTCACGTGCATGAGATTCTGCACATCTTCTCTATCTTCTTGATCCTCTTTAAAAGTGCACTTGAGTTATAGTAGGGTTGAACAGGTGATGAATTCTGAGATCCTTGATCCATCACTACATTCATGTCATTTTCATCTCCCATTCCAATACAATTGCAATAGATTTCTAGATCCATTGGCTTACAAGGAAGTAGCACTTTTTCCTAACTTTCGTATGGTACTTACCATTGAATGCATAATCAAGGATGTCCCAGTCCAGTTGCAGACCCATTTAAAATCAAACCCAAAATTGATTTCACAATAATAGCTCCAACATCAATAGGTTTTCCAGTTTGGATGTAATAATTTAAAATAATGATCTCCTTTGTTACCTTACTAACCTTCATAGTAGGCAGTAATTTTGATGAAATGAAGAAGTGCTAGGCTTTTGAAACTGGATTTAAAATGGATGAAGGAAAACTTACATTTCCATCATCGCTGGTCTCCTAATTTGCATCTTCATTTGAATAATGGTGGATAGCCACATTTCCAATCATAAACATCTCATTTATTCATGAAGGAATGAATTGCACAAACCTGCCTCGTAAGTAAATCATTCCTTGGTTGATCTCAAGAAGATTTGCATAAAATTCTTTTACTACAAGAACAACAACAGCGGCAGTAGTGTAGCAAAGCACTTCCCAACACCTTCGCATAATAGTCTCTTCCACTCGAGTATTCGGTGTATTGAATCCTTGATTCACAAATCCCCTTTATTTAATAAGTCTCTTCTTCACTAGAACTCGATAGTGTAATTTTTGCGCATCAAAACTGATAAACTTTCTCCAGTTGAAAATTCCAAAACTAGCGGAGTTTTTAGAGTGGGAACCCATAGGATTTGAAAAATGGTGACTTTTTCTTCATTTCCTCCCCCCCTAAAATATGGTTTGGAGTCAGTTTTTAAGAGTTATTTGGAAAAGAAACTACTAAAAGCTACAAAAATTTCCATTTAACACATTTTAAATACTTTCATGTATGTGATGCATCATGCGCCAACTCTCTAGAAAGTGGCGTGTCATGTGCCAGTTCCAAAATTTTGGTCATTTTGATTTCAATCCATTAAATTCTTAATTTTTCTATAAAATTAGGCAAATAAAGAAGTTTTTAAATATTTTATCAAATACACAGACTACATAAAGACATAAACATAAATATACGTTAAATATTTCAAACAAAATAAACTCAAAAACTAACTAACAACAATACATATGGGTTGCCTCCCACAAAGTGCTTGGTTTAATGTCGTCAGCCCGACATTTCCCAGTCATATTCTGGGTGACCCAACATTACAGTCTCTATAAAAGCTAGTCTTTGACCATCAAAATATTATTTCAATCTGTGCTTATTCACTTTAAATTTTCTTCCTGTCTTCGGGTCTTCAATAATAACTGCCCCATAGGGATAGACTTTAATAACTATAAATGACCCTATCCACCTAGACTTTAATTTTCCAAGAAATAATTTCAACCTTGTATTATATAATAAAATTTATTATCCAAGTTCAAATTCTCTTTTTTCCGATCATGTCATTCTTTCATCCTTTTCTTCTAAATCCTTACATTATCGTAAGATTCATTTATAATTTCCTCAAGCTCTTTTAATTGTAATATTCTTTTATCACTAGCTTCTTTCAAATTGAAAAAGAATTCTTGTATCGCCCAATAAGCTTTATGCTCCAATACAACTGACAAGTGACATATCTTCCCCTATAAGGGTACATTCCTATATGTGTCTTATAGGTTCTTCTTCCCAAAATAAATCTATAAGGGTACATTCCTATATGTGTCTTATAGGTTGTTCTTTATGCCCATAATGCAGCATCCAATCTAGTAGACCAATCCATTTTACTAGGATTAACACTCTTTTCCAAAATTCTCTTAATTTCATGATTAAATTCTTCTGCTAAACAACTAGTCTGGGGATGATAACCAGTTGCAATTTTATGCATTATATTATATTTTTCCACCAATCTTGCAACTTTGCATTCCTAAAATGAGATCCTCCATCGGTAATGATTACTCTTGGCATTCCATATCTTTTAAAAATATTTTTAACTAAAAATTTTGAAACACTCAGAGCATCACATGTGGGTATAGCAATAGCTTCAATCCATTTGTACTTATAATCAACAACAAGTAATATATATAAGTTTCCAAATGAAGGCATAAATGGTTCAATAAAATATAATCCCCACACATCAAAAATTTCAACTTCCAATGTGTAATTTAGAGGCATTTCATTTCTTCTATATATATTAACATCTCTAAATAGAGTAGGCCAATAAAATCCAGATTATAAAATTTTATCAACAGTTCTATCATTCCCAAAACATCCTCCAAATTCAGAATCATGACATTAAACAAGGCACACATTGTCTCATCATTAAATCTTTACATTATCTATATAAATAAGGATCATCCCAAAAATAAGATTTTGTGTCATGAATGACTTTCTTTTCCTGCTGTTTTATTAGTCCATATGGTAAAATACTACTAACAAAATAATTTATAATTTCAGCATACCAATGTATGTCCCATCCTTTTATAACATAAAGGTGTTCATCAGGAAAAGTTTCATTAATCTCTTTTTCCATGTCAAGTATTTCTTCATGTTCTAGCCTAGACAGATGATCAACAATTTGATTATCAATCTTTTTCCTATCGACTACTATAAGATCAAACTCTTGCATCAGAAGTACAATCTCTATTATCAATCTCTTTTCAATTTGATTATCAATCTCTTTCCTATCGACTACTATAAAATCAAACTCTTGCATCAGAAGTACCCATATAATTAATCTTTGTTTAGCCTCTTTCTTTTAAATCAAATATTTAATAGCCGAATGGTTAGTATGCACAACACATTTACCTCCAATAAAATATGATCTAAACTTTTCAAAAGCACACATAATAGCAAATAACTCTCTTTCAATTGTGGCGTAAATAATTTGAACATCATTAAGAGTCTTACTAGCGTAGTATATAACTTTTAAAATCTTATAATATCTCTGTCGTAAAATAACTCCAATTGCATAATCAATAACATTACACATTAATTCAAAAGGTTTCTCCCAATCAGGTGAAACAATTATAGGAGCGGTGATCAATTTTTTTTTAAAGTTTCAAAGGCTTTAAGGCAATCTTGATTAAATTCAAACTTTGTATCTTTCTCCAGAAGTTGGCATAAAGGTTTAGAAATTTTTTAAATATCTTCAATTTATCTTCTATAAAATCCGGCATGTTCTAAAAAGCTCCCAACTCCTCTTACGGTGTTAGGTGGAGGTAGGTTCGATATAGCTTGTATTTTTGGAGAATCTACTTTCATGTCTTTTTCTAAAAGTTTATGCCCAAGCACAATTCCTCCTACAATCATAAATTGACATTTTGCCCAGTTCAATAAGAGATTAGTCTTTTCACAACGTTCTATAACTTTTTCTAAATAATTTAGACATATTTTAAATGAAGTTCCAAATACAGAAAAATCATCCAAAAGACTTCAATCCATTTTTCAATCAAATCACTTAAAATTGACATCATATATCTTTAAAATGTTGCAAGTGCATTACATAATCCAAAAGACATTAGCCAAAAAGAAAATGTTCCATAATGATTAGTAAATGTTATTTTCTTTTTATCCTCTAGATCAATAGTTACTTAGTGATAAACGGTATATTCATCTAGAGAAAATAAAAATATTTGTGCCCAGCCAGCCTATGCAACATCTGGTCCAAAAAGGATAAAGGAAAATGATCCTTCTTGGTGGCATAATTTAATTTTTTATAATTTATGCAGATTCTCTAACCAGTGACTTGTCTTGATGGTGGTCCAAAAAGGGTAAAGGAAAATGATTCTTCCTGATGGCAGAATTTAATTTTTTATAATTTATGCAGATTCTCTAACAAGTGACTTGTCTTGTTGATATTAATTCATTATCCTCATTTGTCACTACAGTTATATCTCCTCTCTTTATAACACAGTGAATTGGACTAACCCAAGCATTGTCTGAAATTAGATATATTATTTCAACATCTTACCATTTTAAAATTTCATTCTTTATCACTTCTTTCATCATAGGATTTAATCTCCTTTGAGGACCAGCTCTTGGTTGAAGTTGATCTTCTAATAAAATTCTATGCATTCAAATTGAATGATTGATTCCTTTATGATGAAATGAAATTGCTATCACTAATTTTGAATGTTTGAGATACTATCAGAACTAAATTACTAACCACTAGCAAAATTTAAATGCAATGTTTAAAATAGTAACTGCTAAACTATGTTTATGTGATGAAGTTTTCTAATATGAAAAAATATCTTTCCCACAATAAAGAGTTTTTGGTAAAGTGAGATGACATAAATGGTTTAAAATGTATTGTGCCAAAAAGGAGCAATTTCAATTGTCTACCCTGATTCAGTGTTATAGAAAATCATTAGTTAATCTTAGGTTTAGTCCCTAAATTTATGGCTAGGCTAGGAGGATACTGACTCTCACTCCACAGCCCCCACTTCCCTTCCCTTAAAGGCTAACTCTCGCTTTAGTTCTTAAACACTAAGACTGAATTGGGGATATTAGTCAGTCACCCTAAAAATCTCCATTTCTACTCCCAACAATATATACTTCCTTATTTATTTGCACTTAATTCCATGAACGAAATACTCCTTCATGGAATTAAATCTGATTCTCAGTCTGTTCTACAACTCATACTCCATTTCTCGGATCATATGTTTCACAGTATATTTTAACAATTTAATTGGCCAGGTTGAAAAGTAAATTAAGAATGGAGTTAAGAAACCATCAAAATTTCTTTTATATTTTAACATTGACACATCCAAATTATCTCTTCATTTCACCATATCTCAGATTAGGGACAAAGATAAAGGAAACTACTCATACTTCATGAGAAAGATATAGCAAAACACAAATTTGATACATTTTTTGTAATAAAAATTATCCAATATACCGATTTGTTCAGTTAATAGCCGTTGTAATGTAAATGAGTATGAAAATTCATATGTATTGTTTGTGGGTCATAATTTGGCGCGCATTTTTTGTCCGGACACCTGAAGTACCTCTACGTGCGGGACAGGTTATTCATGAGTTATTTTCAGGTTATTTCTGGGTTATTTTCAATAATCCCGAAAAAACCCAGAAATAACCCGTGGTCTTTATTTCTGTGTTATTTCTGGGTTATTTCAGGATTACTGAAAATAATCCATAAATAACCTGAAAATAACTAGGAAGAACCTCCATGGCACGTAGATCTACGTCACAAGTCCGGACAAAAATACGCAATTTTTCTGTGCGGACTCCTGACGTAGCTCTACATTCCACGGAGGTTATTCTTAAGTTATTTTTAGTTTATTTCTGGGTTATTTTCAATAATCCTAAAAAAACCCAGAAATAACCCGTGGTCTTTACTTTTGTGTTATTTCTGGGTTATTTCGGGATTATTGAAAATAATCCATAAATAACCTGAAAATAACTAGGAAGAACCTCCGTGGCACGTAGATCTACGTCACAAGTCCGAACAAAAATGCGCTGCTCTCCAACACTCTTAGAGAAGAATTCACACTTAAACTCAACACAAAAACTCAAAACTGTAAGGAAAATAAATGAATAATGAATAAATGAATAATGGACTCTAAGTGGTTATATGGAATGTGGAATAGCGTAGAAGAGAGTGGAAAGCAAATGAAAGGTGCGAAGGGGTGTGAAGGGGGGTCTTTTCTGATCAATTTTAGCTCTAAATAAAGCCTATTGTTGGTTTTACAATAGGTGCATCCAAAAACTCTTCAAAAATTGTCCAAATTTGTTGAATCTTCTATAAATAGGGTTTACACAGACACTGGCACCTTCGGCGCCAGTAGCCATTTAATTAATCCTCATTATCTGTCAAATGGCACCGTCGACTGTCAAATGGCACCATCGATGCTGAACATTTCTTCTAAAGCTCCATTTTGACTCCAAATTCCATCATTTTTGCTTCAATTCTTAGAAATCAACAACCTACAATAAAACACGAAAAATACCTTCCTTTAAAGTGCAATATCACCAAAAATGAGTATAAAATATAGGTCTAAATATGCATGTATTTTTAGTGTATCAAAATCCCCCAAAATTAAATATTACTTGTCCTCAAGTAACTCCTTTACTACATAAAAAAAATAACTCATGGCAAAGAATTTAACTTCTAGATTTCCACATTTTAGTCCACTAAATACAATAGCATAACTTAAGAAAAATGTAAAATAACTCCAATTAATACTAAAAGTATAAGAATATCTAGCAGTCAAGTCTAAGATTTCTTATTCTCTTGTCATTTCAAGAAAAAATGCAAATTATTCATATTAAAGCCACTTAGGATATCCATATGAAAAAGAAATTAATGAAACTTTACTAATAAATATGTTAATACTAAAATATAAGTTTAGAAAATATAGCCAAGCCTTCTTCTTTAAGTTGATTCAAGTGAAGCCAATTTTTAATTTGGCATCTCCTCGAGCTTCTCCTCACATCTTTTTCTTTTCTTTCCTTTTCTTTTTTTTTCTTTTTAGGATCATTTTCAATCCTTTTTATTTTTCTTTTTTTTCTCTTTTTTTTTACTTTTTTCTATGTGAGGATTACTATATCTGGATAGCCTTTAATGATTTTGAATTTCACTATCTTCTTCTTAAAGTTAAAAACTTTTCACATTCCTTCACTTTATAAATTTATATTAGCTTTCAAGATTATTCATAAAGTTTTATTCTTTTCTTCTTACATGAATCTTTAAGATTTTTAATACTTCAAAAATACAAATTTTCTTTCTTACAACATAAAAACATAGCATATTCTATCATACCAAATATCTTAATCTTTAAAATTAACCTTTATTATTGAAAATTTTTACTTAAGTTTACTATATATTTAGAAACACAAATATAGTTATCTAAAGTTACAATAGAAAAACACAAACATAGTACCAATGGTCATGTTAAATTTTAAAAATTTTGAAAATATAGCTAATTGAGGACAAATAAAATTAAGTTTCTTTTCTTTAAAAAGGAATTTTTCCTTCTCCCCAAACTTAAATTTTTAAAAGAGTTAGCATGAAAAACTGAAAAAAAACAAAGGGTGAAAGAAAACATTTAATACATAAAGAAAAGACTTACTTGTTGAAGGTTCTGATATTGAAACGTAACTCTGAAATATTACAAGTGCTGAAAAGAAAAGCTACGAGACTTAAAACAATAAATAACACATAATACATTTAAAAACTTGATGAGAAAGAGTTAACTACAAATACATTCAACAAAGTACTAAAAACTAACAACAGTATTAAAATGATTTCAAATGTAAAAAAAAAGTTTCACAATACTACTGTTTACAATACAACATAATATTTAAAATAAAGCAAAGTGTCGCACTCTAAAAACAAACAATAATAACAATAAAGTACAACCAAACATAAACTAAACAAAAAAAATTAAACTAAAGCATCACCAATCATCATCTTCTTCTTCCACATCAAAATCTTGCTGCTGATATGGGGTAAAAACAAGGTGAGTAGGAAACTGAACTGATTGGTCACCCCTCATGTATCTGACCATCCCATCATCATAAGCAACATCATATTCAAACTTCTGCCTCATCAAATCATCATTGTGTGCACTTTTGGCCTCCATATTTTCCATTCTACTTTCCATTCTCAAGATATCTCCAAGTTGGATCATCATTTGCTCCATAAGGTCCTGGAAAGTAGGGGTACTAGAAGTAGTGGTACTTGAAGTAGAAGGCCTAATCCTACTTCCAGATCTCCATCCAACGTGAGATTTGTAAATCTTAACATGGGTAGGCCCAATAGGTCTTAGAGGTTCAATCCTCTCTTTATCTATTCTAAAATCAACTCCTGCATGTTCACATAGTGTGAAGATCAGGGCAGGGTGTGCTAAATCACCAGTAGTCTCTCCCAAAGCAATAGAA
>NW_018251387.1:0-2089 GCF_001263595.1 Phalaenopsis equestris | reverse complement strand
CAATAGCGCCAAAAACTTGATCTCCTGCAAGGTAATATTTCACTTATATTTTTAAATAGTAGGGATTCTATGCAAGTATACGTATTTTTATCAAGTAATATAGGGATTTCTGATTAGGCCCCGAATATTAATCCCACGGAGATTGAGGTTAATCACGGTGACTTTCAAGAGAAGTTCTAGTTCGAATTAATAAGCTCTACCTTGAAAGCTCGATAAGGTTTTGGGGGTTTAATTTTGTGGAAATTTGGCTTAAGGTCAAATTGTGGATTAAAATTAGGCTTTGAATTTGTGTTTGAAATTAGATTTAATTGGGCTTGAATTTTTTTATAAATTGGTTATATATAACAAAATTGAGTTAAGATTTGAAATTGGGGAAATTTGAAATCAATTTGTTGGAAATTGGGAGTGATTTGTGGTATTTGGGCCTTAAAGGAAAAAATTGTGATTTTGGTCAAAATTGATCAAATTGGACTTCATGAATTCGCAATATTGGTTTTGGGAGTGTTTGGAATGATTTTGGAGGTTTTTGGAAAATTTGGGCCCTCAAGAGAATTTTGGTAATTTTTGCAATTTTTGGGGTATTTTGAGAATTATGAAAATTTTGGAATGTTTTGGGCAATTTGAGTGGTTTAAATGAGTTTGAAATGATTTTTTTGACAAAATTGGCTAATTTTGTTATTTTTTGAAAAATTAGGGTTTCAAAGGTAATTTGGTAATTTTTTTCAAGTTTAGAGGCAAAAGGCTAAATTGTGTATTTGGGTAGAATGAGACCAATTGAGGATGCTAATCATAAAATTGCCCATTTTTAAGCCATGACGCCAAGGGAGCTCTCACTATGGATCCTCCATGTGTTTGCCTTAGCCAAATGCTAGCCTAGAGCTAAGGGTTTAGGGGACCATCTACATGAGCTTTAAAAAGAGGAAGGGATCAAGATAAACATGTTTGGTTAAGGTGGTTTAAGTTGTGAGTGAAGGTGAGGGGTATCAAGTGTGTGTATACATGACCGAACAAGTCCACTCCACCCCGGGCTAACCCTTAGGCCAAATAGTTCTATGGGGAATCTTCTTGAGGTCCCCCATATTGGCTCCACCTACTAAGTTCTAAGGGTTAGAACCAACATGTGGAACTTCAAGATGGACAAAGAAGAATTTTAGAATTTGTAATAGTAAGGGTTCATTTACTAGTCTTATAGAATCCTAAAGACTGTTCATTTTGGGCAATTTTGAAGATACTATATCAAGGAGAAGGGGTGCAATAATGGGAAGGAAAGCTCTGGGACTCACATCAAACCCAAGAGGTAGCGAAGGGCATCACATTACAAAGAAAAGCTGGGGACGCACATCTAACATAAGAGGTGACAGAAAGGGAGTAAGACAGAGGGCTATCCCGAGGGAGTTGAATGGAGGCCTAAAATCCAAAGTAATAAGATGGGAGTAGAACGAAGGCCTATCCCGAGGGAGTAGAACGGAGTCCTACAATCTTAAGTTCTAAGATGGGAGTAGGAAAGAGGGTTACCATTTTGAGGGAGTAGAACATAGGTCTAATATCCCAAGGGCTGAGATAGGAGTAGGATGGAGGCCTATGTTGACCTGATATTTGGTTGAGGTCTAAAATCTATCCCAAATAATGCTAGGATCTAGCCTTATAACTTTCACGCAGACTATTCCTAGAAGATGAGTAAAGAAACCATCACAATTAAAAATTCTAAAACTCTTCATTGCTCATCTTGAAGTTTGATACACCTAAAATATATAGTATTTTTAAACACATTTTTATACCTATTTTTGAGATATTGTGCTTTAATGGAAGGTATTTTTGTGTTTTTCTTGCAGATAAAAGTAAAAATGGAAAAAATGCTTAAAGAAGTTAAAAAGGATCAAATTTGGAGCAAAAAGGTGAAAAATGGTGCAAAAGAGTTTTGGCGCCTAAGCGCCAGATCCGACACTTAAGAACCAGTTAAACAGAGAAGGCCGCATCTAAGCACTGAGACCCCGCTCTTAGGCGCCAATGGCAGTTACTAGATGAGTAAATTTAGTTTTCATGAATTTTGAAGTGGTTTTTTAGGCACCCATTGATTTAATAGGTGGTT
>NW_018251386.1:8283-8589 GCF_001263595.1 Phalaenopsis equestris | reverse complement strand
GATGGAACCGTAAGATCTTGACCGGTGTCGCTTCAATCAACATTAATATGCCCATTAATAAAATTTAAAGAACTTTAACCATAGGGTCACCTGATTTGACATTGTAACCAAATGACCTAGAAAACTTGAACTCTGCTACAACGAGGAGCTTGAAGCTTACGAGGTGGGCAGCCCGGGCATCTTCAACAGCAAGAGGATCTACACTAATACATCCCTTCTTTAGCTTTAAACAACAAAGTCATAGGATATCAAGGTTGTTTGTCTAGTGCAACATAAATCCTCAAACACATCTTTTAGGAATTTGTA
>NW_018251386.1:6781-8141 GCF_001263595.1 Phalaenopsis equestris | reverse complement strand
TGATTTCTCCTAAATTGAAGCCAAATAATAGGATAGCTTAGGAAGTCACCGAAGTTCTCCTTCGGATCTGTGACATCCTCTAGTATTTCCTCCTTTGGACTCCAAAATAAAATGTTCCAAATTTGAACCAATCCCCCTTCACACTTCTTAGTCCGATATCTTTTAAATGTCCTTACCATTCAAACTCCTTGTAGGTAATTTTTCTTGATTTTATTTTTCTTGATTTTTATCGAGAGTATTCTTAGGTAACTTCAGTTATCTATGATGTAATTAACTATAGGGGCTTTCCCTTAAAGGAAGCTTTTCCCGAACCTAGCGTAATATAAAACCTATTTAATTCCTTATATTAAATAGGGGAACTTGTCGGCCAATACTTTGGTTTCACAGACCAAACAGATGTCATAACTTTCTTTAGTTTATTTGATCGAGCCTCACCCTCAACTCTTGTGTTCATCCTTTGGGATAGATACAGGATTTGAGGTAAAGCGCTCTTTCATCTAAACTATGAAAATTATGGGGTCGGTTTGACTTCATCTTTTTCAAAACAAGAATTTTCTTAAACGTCCTTCCGAGGCGGGCAACGGGATTTCAATTCCGATCCCCCCCAGCTTCTTACGGTCAAACCCCACACCAAAAATAGTGCCGACAGCTTCTGGCGACACCATTGGGGATATGCTTCTCTCTTCATTTAAGTCAAGAAAAAAAATATATCTTCATACATCGGTAATGCATTCATGTCCCTCATGAATCAAGATTACCTTTCTTCCATTGGCATACTGCATACTTTACCACTTTACCCATTTCTATCTTGGGAAAATACGGTCAACTCTTTTCGAACTTCAGGATCATCTGTTCAAGCATCTTTGGACAGAGTGATTTAGAAGGCCATTAAGGACATTCTGATCTTTATATGGGGTCGGACCCCCAATAAGTGTGTAGGTGAACTAGTTCCACCTAAGCATTGTGTAAAGTGGGTCCCGCACTGGGTCCTAAAACATTTTAATTTTGCAAATTAGACCAAATTGCGTCATACTACGCAAATTTTGTAAATTTTAATCAAATCTTTTTGAAAATTTTAAAATTTTCATTAACCTGGTATTTAGACTTCCCTTTGTTAGCTTTAGTGTTTACACTAAAACTACAACACTTTGGCCATATAACTAACCCCAACACTTTCTTTTGCGAAGTAGCTGCAATGACCTACCCAACGCTAACATTCACGTGCAACCTGCCTACAAGCCGCGAGGCCCGCAACGTTGCTACTACCATCAAGTTTGGAACAGGATTTGAAGATCTCGAGGTCACCCTCAGGAAGGCTCCTTTTGTTGTTGTGAAAGTTGCTGCTCCAGAAGTACAAGAG
>NW_018251386.1:4834-5347 GCF_001263595.1 Phalaenopsis equestris | reverse complement strand
AGAGCAACCAAGAAAAGATTCTACATCAACAACCATACTTGAAAAAGATTTCAAACAAATGGTTGAACAAGTTCGTGACACCTTAGTACAATCCAAAGGAGGTGCATTAATTCTAAAGGGTAGACCCTACCTAGAGGAATTTGACACCGTACCCTTTCCTAAGGGTTTTGTGCCTCTAAACATCAGAATATTTGATGGGACACTAAATCCCAGACAGCATCTAGCACATTTTAGAGCTAATTGTGGTATCATAAGAAGTAATGAAGCCTTGCTTTGCCAACAGTTTGTCACCAGTTTAGCAGGAGTTGCCTTTGACTGGTATGTCGATTTGCCCAACGATTCGGTCAAAACATTTACAGAATTGGAACAGTTATTTGTAAAAAGATTCACCGGCGCGGAACGTCATGTTTCTATTGGAGAACTCATGATGGAAAAACAAAAATATGGAGAAACTCTGGTACATTATATTTTGAGGTGGAGAAACCTCAGCATGAAATGTGAACCACAACTACA
>NW_018251386.1:2753-4168 GCF_001263595.1 Phalaenopsis equestris | reverse complement strand
AGAAGGATCTTCTTCATCTACCAAAGATGGATGGGATACAGCATGGAGCAAATCCTCCAAGAAAATGATAAAATAAATCCAGAACGCTTCTAGACAGACTACATATCAGATTCTTCAGTCCGTCAGATTAGAGATGGAAACTTTGTCACAAGAACCATCGTCATCAAAATCAAAGAAGATAAAGAAAAAGAAGAATTTTGTTGATAGCACTAGGGGTAGGATAGGGGCTGCCTCTACTAGATATGTTGTCTCGGATTCGGGAAAAAAAATCCTCAAACCCTTAATTTTGTATGATTATCTTTTTGTCCCTCCGGGACCTGATGAAGTTAATAATAATGATGTTGGCTATGTTTTTACTATTTCTGGTGATAATGTAACTAACCAACCTAATATCGATATCAATCCTCAAAAAGATCCTCAAATCATACTTGAGACTAATACGTTCAATACTAAAGAAGACTTCGACGATACCGCTTATGACAGTACTGGAAGTGAGGAACCAATCCTCAAGTTCCATGGCACGTCGTTAATAATCAACTTGGAACTTTTCGATAAAGAAGATACATTGGAAGACTCAACAACAACATCTCAAGAAGAAATCACAAAAATAAATTTAAGGAGCAGAAAAGTGTTACCTCCAAGAACAGCTCCAAGGGATAAAGGAAAACAAATTGTAATTCAAGAAGAGTTACTTCCACCTCCACCAGTGGAAAAACAACATGATCAAGATAAAGCCACAGGAACAAATAAAGTGGATTACAACGTGCTAGCACATCTTAGGAAGTTGTCGGCCCGATTAAGCATCTATGACGCTCTGATCCTGTCAAAGGAGATGAGGGAAGCTCTGGTTACGGCTTTGCTTGAGCTCAGTTGGCCAGCACATCCTCAGATGAAGTTTGCCCGTTGAGAGAACAATCTGGAGTAACCTTCACAGATGAAGATTTACTACTCGGTACAGCCGACCACAACAAACCACTCTATATCTCCGTCAACATCGGCAGATTTGTGTTGTCCAGAGTTTTAGTGGATCCTGGAGCATCCCTTAACTTGATAAGTCTACGAACATTAGCTTATCTGGACATCGAAGCCCAAGAGCTTACAACAGACAAAATGATGATAAGAGGGTTCAACCAAAAATGAGAAAGAGCCCTTAGATCAATTACATTACTTATGAAGATTAGAGAACTAGCAAGAACCGCAAAATTTCATATCATCGACGCCGAGACCTCTTTCAACGCTCTACTTGGTCGACCTTGGATTCATGAGAACAACATGGTTCCATCATCTCTACACCAATGCATCAAATACTGCAAAGAAAAATAAGAATATTGCATTAAAGGAGATTTACAACCATTTTCAGTACATGAGGTTGGTATTCATGAAGATGCTGCTTATTATACACTTCTAAAGAAAAC
>NW_018251386.1:1950-2467 GCF_001263595.1 Phalaenopsis equestris | reverse complement strand
TAAACCACTATGTGAACACCTTGAACCTCACTCCGATCCTTCCTCAAAAGGTTGAGAGTTTAGAGGTTAAGGAAGTCCCTTGTGCTGGTTCAAAGCCGATCAAGTTTTACTGTGCTTCTACTCCTGTAAACTCTAAAAATCATGTAAATTTGGATGATCCTAATGAATTAATGGAATTACCTTTTAGTTATTTCTTGTCTTATGTACAAAAGTTAATTCAACAGTGACATTTACCTAAGCAAATGTCAAAAGACAAACTACAATTTTTTGAGAAATTATGGAATGCTAAAAATCACACTCCAAAATCAAAAGAGGGTCTCGGATTTCGTACAGTGGGACCAGTCGATGATTCGGAATTTTGCATGGTTATTTTCAGTGAGAATTGCCTCGATATACAGGATGACTCTACCGATCAGCTAGTGGAAGATGCTCCTCCAGAATTTGAGGAAGAAATCAAATCAACTATCGATGAACTAAAAGAAGTAAATCTCGGGACTGAAGAACATCCCCGACCAAC
>NW_018251386.1:0-853 GCF_001263595.1 Phalaenopsis equestris | reverse complement strand
TATACTACCTGAGTCGTCGTCTAATACCGACGGAGATAAGGTATCCACCAATTGAGAAGCATTGTCTAGCTTTAATTTTTGCAGCCCAGAAGCTTAGGCATTACATGCTTTCTCACAAGGTAACTCTGATTTCAAGAATTAATCCGTTGCAATATTTAATGACACGACCAACACTCTCCGGACGTCTAGCAAGATGGTCGATGACATTATTGCAATTCGACATAACTTTTGTTCCCCTGCGTGCTATCAAGGGACATATACTAGCAGACTTTTTTGTTGCACACCCGTTACCAGCTGGGTCCCCACTCAATGACGAGTTACCAGACGAACAAATTCTACAAACATATTCCTCCAGTGCACAACACTGGGAGATGTACTTTGACGGTGCTTCTTCAGCCAGAAAAGACAAAGGCTTGGGCACAATCATACCAGGCAAAGCAAGAATTGGTCTGATTTTTATCACTCCAGACAAGGGTATGCTGAGATTCTCGTACCACCTGATAGAGCCTTGCACCAATATTGAAGCAAAATACGAAGCTTTAATTACAGGATTAGAGTTGGCAATGTTAATGGACATAAAAGATATTACCATCTACGGTGACTCTCAACTCATCATTCAACAAATTGTTGGACAATACAAATTTTGAAGCCCAGACTGTTAGAATATTACTAGTACACGATGAAACTGCTGGAGCAGATTCTCAACGTGGATTCCTTGAAACTGCTGGAGCAGATTCCTAACGTGACTTTCTATCAGATTCCTCAGGTAGATAATGCGCATGCCGACGATCTAGCAAAACTCACTAAAGAATTGGCATGTACCTCAGAGGATTCCATAGAAATCACAGTATAG
>NW_018251385.1:33865-35483 GCF_001263595.1 Phalaenopsis equestris | reverse complement strand
TATATTCAACTGTGCTAGTTTGATCATGTTCATAATTGAGGAAAGAATAAAAGATATATAAGATTTGATCCATTCATTATAACACATCATATGATATAATTGAAGTAAAAATGAACATAAGATATGCCAAATTTGATCCATTCATTCTAACACACCAAACTAGTCATACATATTATTTTAGAAACTTTGGTGGAGCAAGTGATAAAATTAACTGGGCAACGATCATTAAGATTAGACTTAAAGTGACTTGATGTCCAATTTACTATTGAATTTGATTAAAGAGCAAGAAATAACTAACTTTTATATTCTTCTTTATTCCATTAAGCAAGGAAACAACTTAAAATATGTCACTGGTATTTATGAAGAAGCTAGCTACGATTTGGATTAGTTCAATGATGACATAGATGAAAAAATTTTAATTTATCCTTCACTTACTCATTTGATAAATTAGAATAAGATGGCTACTTGTAGGTTTTATCTTTAGAAATATGTATTCTAGTTTTTTTTTTGCATTTGCTTTTATTATTTCCTAATTTTACTTATGTTATAGTTTACTTTTAATTCAATTAATTTATTACTTAACTTTATTTGTTTATTGCATTTACTTCTATTATTTACTTCTTATAATGTTTTTTTATCAAATTTCTTCCTCTTGCTACAGATGACTTCAGGTAGCAATAATGAATAAGTCATTAGAGATCAATTGTCTCCAGCTTCTTTCAGAGGAAAAATTAATCCAACATGTAGATGAGTGTCACTATGGGTGATGACTTTAGTAGTCAATTTTGATGTTGTATTTTAATAAGCGATGGATTTGATAGTCAGTTTTGATGTTATAAATCAACAGACATAAAACTTATTATATGTCGTTGGCAAACAACCTAATAATACACTCCCCACTAAAAACACTCATCTCCATCTTTCATTTCTCATGTCGTCGTCTGATCCCTGGGTACTGCTAATATGCACAATACAACAATAATTTATATTATATTTCCATACTTTGCAACAAAACCAAAACTTGATCCTGAAGAAAAATAAGAATTTAACTTTTAATTTATATATATTGGGATGCTACGCAAGTATACATATCGTTATCAAGTAATATAGGACTTTTTGATTAAGATCTGAATATCGAACCCACAGGGAGAATACACAATATGCACTATTGAACAGCAAACTTTTTATTTTTAATAAAAAGATAATTATCTGAATTAAAGATGATTTTTACAATAATGAAAATTTAAATATTTTTAGTATTTTTAATATTTTGATAGAACAATAACAATTTAAAAAGATAACTAGAGTTTTTGTAGAAGAAAAACACTAAATATGAAAATATCTTTCTTCCTATTATGAATCAGTAATAAGTATAGGAATTATGTTATGGAAGTATGCAAATTGTGTTGTGTCAAATAGGAGCAATAATACTCTTTACCCTTACTAGAGATGCTATAAAGAATATTGGCTAATTTAAAGTTCGAATAGTTCTGAAGACCGGCTAGGTAGAGAAGATACTAGCTCTCACTCTAGAGTTCCTTCGATTCCCTCCACCTGAGGGCTAACAATTCGTATCAAAACCTAAAATAATAAACTAAGTTGGGGGCTTTAACCTGTC
>NW_018251385.1:29414-33577 GCF_001263595.1 Phalaenopsis equestris | reverse complement strand
TTAAGTTTAAAAGTAGAAATCATTGTCAAACCAACAACAAGTCTCAATTAAAACCAAAAGTAATCTCAAAACAAAAAGATAAAAAATTATCTTAAGTCATCCACCAAACTCTTGAAGTTCCTTTGATTCTGTTCTCATTACAATCATTCAAAGTAAAATAATAAAAAGAGTAAAATAAAAGTAAAAGTAGTGCCTGAAAATCTCTCCGAACTAACTCCCCAAATGAGAACTTTCAAAATTTTCCAGTACTTTCAGGACCTCTTTCAAAGTCTCGATCTTCTTTCTTTTATAATTTTCTAAAAGGTGCCTTGGTTTCTCTTCAAAATATGTCTAGATTCAATGTATTTCCCAAAGAGATGCATCCTTTCGTGATAATTTTCGTCCATGGTGGTTATAACCACCTATTAAGCCAATGGGTGTCTCAAAAACCTCTTCAAAATTTGCAGAAAGCAAAATTACTCTCCAAATTACTGCCACTGACGCTTAAGTGCGAGGCCTCTGACATGGCACTTAGGCGCGGCCTTCTCTGTTTAACCAGTGCTTAAGCGTCGGATCTGGCGCTAAGGCGTCAAAACTCTTTTGTACATTTTTCACATTTTTGCTCCAAATTTGAACTTTTTTCACTCTTTTAAGCATTTTTCACCCTTCTTGCCTGTATCTGCAAGAAAAACACAAAAATACCTTGTATTAAAACGTAATATCTCAAAAATAGGTATAAAATGTGTCTAAAAACACTATATATTTTAGGTGTATCACCGTCCCGCTTCTAGTTTTGCCTAAAGCCCTTGCATTTCCCCCGACGTCTCTTTGTTTCATCTAAGACCATCACCTTCATGACTAAACCATTGGCATACAGTGGAAATTGGAGCTAGTTGGGATCATTGTGGGATCATCAGAGGGAACACAAGAACAAGATCATAGCTTGTAGAGACCCGAAACTCCCATTTCTCTCTTCCTTCCACTCATCTCCTAACCAAAAACATTGATGAAGGTAACTTCATTTCCTTTTTTTTTGCGCAAAGCATTTGTTTGGTATTTATAATTGATCAATTCATTGAATTTAGTAAATCTGAGATTTAAGACTTAAATTAGTGAAATCTAGATTTATCAAATCTAAGGCTTTATTTTGACCAAATGATCATTTGACAAGATTTAGGTTAAACTAGATTAAATCCTGCTCTAAGGGGATGTTTGTCTACAGGAAGGATTTAACATTAGAAGGATTTAATAAATTTGAATTTATTAAATCCACCGTCTTACTGAATTTACTAAATCTGGACTTAACATGATTTGAAGGCAAAATTTAAACCTTAAATATGAAATTTCATAAATCCATAGAATTTACACACACATTTTTTGCTCTTTGGTAAGATTTAACATAAATTCTAGAAAAAATCTACTTAAAATAGGCTACCAAACAACCCATTACTTTCGGCTCATCCCAAATTTGCTAAATCTGTTGATTCAGAGGATTTACTAAATCTCAGATTTATTGGAAGTTAGCATCATTCTGAGATTTATGAAAGCTCAAGATTTACAATGCTATTTTTCTTCATTTGGCAAGATTTAGCTTAAATCTTGCATAAATCATTCATAAAATTGGCTCCTAAACAACCCCTAAGTGTTAGATTAAGGCGATGTTTGTCTGCAAGTAGGATGTAATTTGAATATGATTTAATAAATCTTGCACTCTTGAATTTATCAAATCCTGAGATAATTAAATTTTAAAACTATTTGGTATGTTAGTAGATATCTTTTGGCGATATATAAAAATTAGGTGGTACGTAGGCTAGGGCTGTGAATTAAGCCGGAACAATGATAATCACTCAAAAATTGATTCATAGTTTGGCTGATACATGAAACTCAAATTGAAATACATATTAGAGCTATGAACAAAAATTTTGGATCTAATTTTTTTCAAGCCTACATCATATCGGCTCAAAATCATATCGTTAAACATCATAGATATTAGTACTATCGAAGATGATTATTCGTTCAAACATTTATTCAAAAAATATTGAAACATAATCAAATATTAATTAACAGATAGTTAAAATTAATATATTGTTTTTTAAGTGTTTGGCTTGATTTAAATTAGATCCATTAAGATGCCTCCCTCTAATATTGTATGCCACTGTACCTACACCAACCCTCTCACAGAAATTTTTGTTTCATATTTTGTCTCCAAGTCTAAAGCCAATTACAAACTAAAATATTCTCATCTCCATAACTTTTAACTAGATTATTTTCACACCTCTAAACATATTTTGAGATGAAAATAATTAATATGATGTAAAAGTGTTTACTTCATCATCCAATGAGAAATTTATTTTTCATAACCAAAATGAAAATTCACTTCAAACATTATGTTCTACAATGTCATGAACATAATGTTCAAAGTAAATTTTTATTTTGGCAATGAAAATTAGATTTTCCATTGGATGATAAGTAAACACTCTTCCACTTTCTCAAAATATGTTTAAACATGTCCAAGATATCTAGTAAGAGGTGCTGAGACAAGAATACTTAAATGGATCAGTGATTTTACACTTAGAAAGAAAATGTTAATGAAATATAATTGTGAAAGGCTTGGTTATCTAAAGTGACAAACAAGATTAAAGCTAAAATTTGAATCGATGTTCATCGATCATTGATCTTTGACAGCCATAACATCCTTAGTAGGTTGTTAACACTATAATTTGGAGTTGAACTGTGGTCAGCTAGAAAGGAATTTGATCCAAAATTTTAGCTCGTAGCTTGGCTCGTTTATTTTGATCCACTCTTTATCCGATCAAAAAATTAAATAATTCAATTTTTGAGTGATCGTTGATGTTCAAGCTATCTAAAACATTCACTCATTTTAATGATTTGATCACCCATTGTTACAACTCCGCCATTAAATCTCTACTAAAATTAAATTCAATTTATTCAGTTGAATGCACTTTATAATTTGTTGACTATTGTAGTACATATGCTTGTTCTTACATCAAGATCGTAGATGTACAATAAACTTTATCCAGATAGAAAGGGGATCACCGAAGAGTTCTTGAACGTGTCGAGGCTTTTGTGGCATCTACATCTTAACTGCATCTTTACTGTCGATTTAGCTACCTGAGGTTTTAATGTTCATGTTTTAAACACAAAAATTGAGCACACTTAATACTTGACAAAGTGAGATGATTTATACTGTCAAGGATTTCTGTCAGGATTTCTGTATGATTATAGGATTTAGACTTCACACCGGGAGGTTGATTCGACAACATTCAGCTATGCTCCTTCATCAACCTATGATCCTCCACCTATATTTGACTCAAGTAGATTTTAGAAATGATCTTTGATGAAACGAGACATCATTATGTTAGCTAAGTGCAACAAGAAGAGGTAAGAAACTCTGAGGCTCAAATGTTTTATGATTTATTGAATGCTGCTTGAAGGCCACCTATGGGAGGGTTGCACATCTCATTGTAAGTTACAAGTAGCTCTTAAAATGCTAGAAATAAAAATAGAGTTTAACATGTCATGAGTCTTTTAATCAGTTTGTAAGATTATTGAAAGAGACAATTCCACTTCAAAATTTATTCCCTGGAGATTTATACAGGATGAAAAAGTTCATATCCAAGTTAGAATTTAAAGTAGAGAAAATTTATTGTTGTGTAAATGGTTGTATGCTATATTATAAGACTAGCACGATGGAGACTCAATGTCAATTATATAATTTCTCTAGATTTCAATCTTAGAGTATAAAATGTAAGAGGTATAAGGAAGTTCTGCATAAGTGGCTCTTTTATCCACGATTTATTTCACATCTTCAGAGGCTATACAGTTCTATGCGTATTGCTCCACATGTGACATGCCATCATAGAACTTCAAAGGAAAACAACTAAGTGTCATCTAGCAGATGGGGAGGCATGAAAATAGTTTGATTGCCCATATCCTAAGTTTACTGTAGAGGCATGTAAAGTGCAGCTTAGCTTATGCTCTAATGACTTCACATCGTACAGTCTTACCGCATCACTCTACTCTTATTAGTTGGTGATTGTTACGCAATGCAATCTACCAGCAAAGATGTCCATGACAATCACTTTTTTCTTCCTAACACTAATTATAATTGGTCCAAGTAGCCCGAAAGGGAGGATATATATATATATATATATATTGATGTT
>NW_018251385.1:26526-29372 GCF_001263595.1 Phalaenopsis equestris | reverse complement strand
TATATATATATATATATATATATATAATAGGTGGGCTACAAATTCTTTAAGAAAGATGTATCATCACGTATAACATTTAAATGAAAGATAATTTTCTAATGAAAGCAGGATTAATGTGGACAATAAGGGATTTTTTTAAATTTGGAATTTTATCTGGGTGGAGCACAGTGAGAAAGTTAGTTTGTCATTGTTGCATTAATTTATCTAAGGCATTTATGCTTCAACATGATAGAAAAAATTCATGATTTGATTGTCACTGTATATTTCTAGTTGTTGAACATCCCAACAAGAGGAATAAAATGCATTCAGAAAAATAAAATTAAAAAAACATTGCCACCTCCAAAAGTATTTAGAGAAGATATGCTATAGATATTTAGTGACATTCCAAAGTTCTCTGCTTGCCCCAACATTTATTCACATCATCCACCCGAGTTTGGTGTCACTCATAATTGTACAAAAAAGTCATTTTTTTAGGATTTACCTTACTGGAAGGATAACATGATCAAACACAATCTGGATGTCATGCAAACAGAAATTTTTTTTTTCTGTTGACATTCTCAACACTGTGATGGATGTTAAGGGATAATTTGAGGATAATGTAAATGTCAGACTAGACTTAAAGGAGATATGCATAAGGCGATAGTTGGAGATCTAAGAAACTTCTATCAACGAGCTCTTTAAGAGCAATGCAAAATATTCCCTTACTTTATCCCAACGAAGAACAACTTGTGAGTGGCTCCAATTATTAAAATTCTCGAGTGGGCATGCTTTGAATTTGAGCCGCTATGTTGATATTTAGAATTAAAAGTAATGACTGCCATATTTTTTCAAAACTTGTTGTCGAGTGCATTAAGCTATTTGCCAAGCGAATTCCCTAATTCATTAATAAAAAACAGTGTTTTCTTCTAGGAAATATGTGTAGCTCATTTGAAAATTCATGATATAAACCAATTAGACGCAAGCATTCATGTAATATTTTGCATGCTTGAAAGAATATTTCTGCCTAGTTTTTTCGACTTGATGGAGCATCTGCCTGTACATTTACCCCACGAGGTTTTAATTGGAGGTCTAGTATAATACAATTGGATGTATCCATTTGAGAAATAATTACTTTGGGACTGGATGTTTAATCACTCCTATATAAAGAATATTACCAATTTTTACTAAGCAACATTTGTTTTTTTTAGATTTTTGAATAAACCAAAATTAACTGTGAAAAATAAATCTCACGTAAAAAGATTGATATGTGAAACATATTTATTGCAGGAGACAATGACGTTCTGCACCTACTATTTTGCAGTTTGTTTTGTTGCCTCCATTGATTTTATCTATTTTACAGCAATTAGGTGAAGCATTGGGGTGGTGCACATTGCATTATCTTAATGATCAGGAACTTCAAGCAGTGACATTTTATGTTCTTCTCGATTGTGATGAAGTTCAACCCATTATTTAGTAAAACATTTTTTATTATAGTTGTTCACTCAATCGAGTGGACAATGTCATGATGAGCTAATTCAAGAATATTTTAATATGTGAATAGTTTATTCTTAGATTCATTAGATTCAATTGAAGATGATGACACCAGAAAGAAGATCGAGAAAAACTTCCCCTATTGGTTTAGAACACATAAGAGCTAAACATTGACAAATTATTTTCTCATATGGCAGGTGAATTTTCATTAATATAAGATTTTTTATAAATTAATATATTTGTGATTTTAGAAATGGTGTAAAAGATCAAGGGTCGATAGGTTTTGCTTAGGGATCTATGTGTATCGTGAAAATCTAGCAAATTAACAAAATGAATGGGTACAAGTTTTATATGATATTCAGATTTGAAGTAAAAAAGACTTACAATTTTGGCATTTATGTAAAAGCGAACAATAAATCAGACGACGAGATATACTATTATTGGATTCTTGAAGAAGTTGTTGAACTATCTCATCCTGGTTCTTTTAGATGAAGTTTATTCCTATTCAAATGTGCTTGGTTTGATTATGTTCCTAATCATGTAATAAGGGTAAGCCAACCATATAATATTGTAGAAGTAAAAGTGGACATAAGGTGTGCTAAATTTGATCATTTTATTCTAGCTTGACAAGCAAGTCAGGTTTACTATCTTCGATATCCCCAAAGAGCAAGTGATAAAGTTAACTTGGCGGTTGTCATATCAAGTAAAACTAGAGCCACCATTGATATTCAGAATAATATTAACCCCACTCGTCAAGAAACTAAAAATTCATATTTTTGTTTCCACTTGATTCTATCCATGAAGATCTCAATCTAGAGGATGCTAGTGATGAACATGAAGAAGTTAATCTCGGTGATTAGTACGACTTTGACAATGCATCTGAATAAAAAAATTTGACTATTTCTTCTAGTCACTCTTTAAACAATGCTCAGTAAGATGGGTAAGTATTTTTAAGGTTTTAGTCTCTTAAGTATGTATATTGTACTTTATAGTTTCACATTCGATTATTTAGTACTCATATGGTTCATATTCATTTTGACTAGCTTGTAGCTCCTACTGTATAATTTGTCTTTCTGTTTATTGCGTACATTTTTGTTTTTAGTTTTATTAGTTGTAGCTTGCACTTTATGATTTCGTCTACATGTTTACTGCATATGGTTGTGTTTCTAGTTTATTCCATATCATTTTGTTATGTGCACTAATTAATTAAATTTCATTTCTTTGTTACATATGTCGGTTGGAGGCATAGGCAGCCTCCTTCCCAACTCAAGAAAGTGGGGAACCACAACATTATCCACCGAATAAACATGTTAGGAGAGTTCCCTACTTTCTACTTCAAACCTCACCCCTACACCCACCCCAACCCTTATCCCCCT